>NW_006298519.1:440216-466062 GCF_000327345.1 Myotis davidii
CTATAATCGAAACTCTGTATCAACTCCAGCTCTGAGATCCCGGCTCACTGAAAGCAGGTTTCTGGGTGTTTTTTTTTAGCTTCTATATTTGTAACTATGTTTCAAACTGCCAGCTCAGAGGCCGGCAAGGCAGGTGGGGAACGTTGGAGTCCTCCGTCACTGAAGCAAGCAAGCCTCATGTTAGTTTCAAGCTGCCTGGCTGCCGGCCGCCATCTTGGCTGGCAGTTAATTTGCATATTGCCCTGATTAGCCAATGGGAAGGGTAGCAGTCGTACGCCAATTACCATGTTTCTCTTTTATTAGATAGGATGATCTTAAATGATAAGAAGGAAATGCAGGCTATATCACAATACTGTTTTTAGACTAAATTTGTAATCCTCATTTTAAAAAATTCATTAAGGTTATTTTTCACAGAGGGATGAAGAAGCAATATGAAGATAAAACTTGAAGAAGGGTGAATATTATAGTATGTGAATTATATCTCAATAAAAGAATGAGAAAGACTTAGGCAAACATACACACACAAAAAATGTTTGGGAGGCATTTACTTTTTCATCCTACTGCCATAAACTGAAGTTGTTTCTTAATTTGCCAAAAATATTTTAACTCAGTTGGCTCATACTTAAGTTCTAATGGATTGAAAGTGTCAACCAAGGTATTCTGTTGGCTTTGAGGTAACTGCAAACAAAACAAATAAATAAATCGTTCAAATATTAGAACAATTTATAATGTATATAAAAAGCTAGATTTCATAAAATTTGATAATAAATAAAAATGGCCCCGTTATCTAGAAGTCAGATACCGCAACTTCTTTGGACGATGTGCCGACTTAATCAGCACTTGAATATGGCAAAGTCAAGGGCTGCACAACTCGGTGGCTAAGGGGAGTCAAGAGCCTGGGCTGGGACTGGGGTCTGTCCTCAGGAACATAAAACCTCGGAGGAATTACAGCCTCTTGGCTGCCATCTTCTCGTAAAACGGGGACAATGCAATTTGTGCCTCAGGTGACTAATGCGTGTGAAAGCACCAGGCACAGCTACAAATGTGAGCCGTGGCCCTAAGTGGCCTGGCTCTGTTCCTCAGGTCAGGCCGGGCACCCTAGAAATCCTTGTTGTTGGTAACACGAGGTCATCAAGTGAGGATGCTAGAATGGATGCTCAAAGTACTGACCCTGACTCTCCTATATGACTGGCTGGAAAACAGCTTAGCGGGCTGAGCAGAAAACCACCGAGGCTGACATACGCACACCTGCGACCCAGATCGCCTCCTCGGTGTGTACTCCACAGCAAGGTCCGCCAAAAGCACCAGCCCACTCAGAACAGTGCCATACGCAGCAGCCCCAAACCGAATGCCCAGCAACAGCAGAAAGCACAGACTGTGGAATACTCGCCCCACAGTATTTGACAGCAACGAAGATGAACAAAGTAGGCAGGTGTAACCATGTGGATGAACACAAACAGTCCATGTGTATGTTTCCATCTGTATCAAGTACAAAACTGGGCAAAACTAGGATGGTGCTAAAACTAGGATAGTCCCCACAGAGGGGCACAGGGACCAGAGTGGACCATGGCAGAAGCCTCTGGGATACTAGACTGGTCTATTTCTTGATCTGATTACATCCATGAGTTTAGTGTAAAAATTAAAACGGTGCACCCTTAGGATATGTGCATTTTTGTATGCATTTTATACTTCCATAATACTTTTTTATTAAATATATATGTTTTATTGATGTCAGAGAGGAAGGGAGAAGGAGAGAAGGATAGAAACATCAATGATGAGAGAGAATCATTGATCTGCTACCTCCTGCACGCCCCCAACTGGTGACCAAGCCCGAAATCCAGGCATGTGCCCTTGACTGGAATCAAACCCAGGACCCTTTAGTCTGCAGGCTGACGCTCTATCCATTGAGCCAAATCACCTAGGGCCATAATACTTCTTTAAAATCTACCTCTGCTGCTGAAAAAAGTCTGCCTCGCTCAAGGTTATGTGCCAAGAGCAGCACATACCACTGTACTCCCCAGCCCTGAATGCCACGGGCCTCCATCACCTCACCACCTGCTGGGCGGGAACACAGGCCAGATACAACACCTTCTCCCACCCATGATTCCTTCACTCACTTCTAAACCTGGCATCTTGCTGTTGCTTTTCACATGTTTGAAACTGGGCACGTTTCCCTGCCATATTTCTTCACTCCAAGATTTTGGCTATCTCCCAATGGAAGGAATTCAGGATCCAGAGCTAAAATGAACCCACGGACACCACGCTCTTTCCATTAAACACATCTTCCCTCAGGCAAGTCGTTTAAAAGGAGTATCTATTTTAAAGACACAATTTTAAAGGAGTTAATCCGTAAAAGAGTAATTTATTTGTAAGCAATCGAAATGAATGCTAGCAATTTATAGAATTTTCTAATTATTAGGTATAACTCATACCATATCAACCTCAGTAAAATTTATAAGGTATATGCAATGTTGTTTTAAAATATAAAGCATGTAAAAAAATAAAAGCATGTAAAATGTTGTACAGTCAATTCTAAAACATCGAAATGGCTATTTCTTTGGACCACTATGCATGATAAATAATTCCTTTTGAAAGTAAACACATCCTCATATAAGAATATTTCAGTCAATAGTGGTACCTCTCAGAGGTAGTACCCAGGGGTTTTTTAGGGCAATAAAAATATTCTGTATGATACTACAGTGGTAGATACATGTTACTGTACATTTGACAAAACCCATAGAACTGTACAACACAAAGCTCGAACCCTAATGCAAACCACGGACTTATAATGAATAACATGTATCAATACAGGTTTATCAATTGGTACAATGTTACACAAGATGTTAAAAATTGTTACGCAAGGTATTAGTAACGGGGAATTTAGGGTGGGGAGCAGAAGGAGAGGGAATGTATATGAAAATGCTACTTTCTGTTCCATTTTTTATAAAACTAAACTGCTGTATGAAGTCTATTAATTAAAAAATAAAAATGAATACTGCTCCCTCCCAGCTTTTAAGATTTGCACATTTTACGTTGCTGGTTTTGCAGGAAGCGCCTCATCTATAAGACAAAAGCAACAGGAAAGAACAAAAGCTTTTGCACATTTTCAAGGGTTTACGACTGATGATGCCTAAGTTTTTTCACCCACTGTTAGTAACTACACAGACACAATTTTCAAAATGCATTAAGGAGAACAACTATCATGGGTTTGTCTTTCTTTTTCTTTTCCTTTTCCTTTTTTGGGCTGGCATACTGTTCTTCTGTGTAAAAAACATAATGCAAAATGTATTCAAATAAAAGCAAGAATAAGGGTCGACTTTAATACCTCAGGGAGAAACCCGATCGATGGGTCCATAAGGAAAGATGTATGCATTAGGTGCTCCCTAATTACCACTGCTTTGGTGGGCAGCAGTGTTGGTGAAACAGATGTTGCAGACCTATTAAAGAACGGGTTTCAAACATCTGCTTACAATTTCAAGGCAATTGTAAATACAGCGGAGAAGGTCAATTGGGCCAATTAAGGCCGATGTGCAAATCCACCTCCACAGGTTGCTCCGCGAGCGTACATGGACTTGAGTTTTTATGCTTCTACTTTCTTCCACCACCACTTTTTTTAAACACAGGAAATAAGTTTAATAACTTTTGTACATTCTGATTGTGATGTTTTAAAATAGCAACAAACGTTCTGTTTAAGGCATCAACTACACACCTTTTCCTGCCCTCCCCCCACCCTCCCGGCAAAGGGGGCCAGGAATAGCCGGCAGGAGCGAGGGCAGGCGTCACCCTCAGAAGTCACTACTGTGATGCCCTCGCGGCCCCTCGCCGCCGCCGTGCTGATCAGCAACATTTGCTGTTTCTACCACAGGCCCCTTCCCCGGCCTCTGTGAGAAAACCATGAGGCTCCCTGACCAGGAAAACAGTGGCAAATGCTCCTCGCTTGACCTCAGCTGCAAAATCTAACCCCCACTCTGAGACCTCTGAAACGCTAGGGCACAACGGGGACCATCGGCCAGTGAGGCGACTCTCTGCATCCCCGCGGTGACGCTCGGGGGGCTCCGGCCAGCCCAGCGAAGATGTGGGTGTTACACCCCACATTACTAGGTAGTTTTTGTTAAAGCTGAAGGTTTACTTTAAAAAAAATTACTGAATTTATTGGGTTGACATTGGTTAATAAAAGTATATAGGTTTCAGGTGTACAATTCTGTAACACATCATCTGTAGATTGCATTGTGTAAAAGCTGAAGGAGTAATAGTTTGTTCTTTAGGGTCACTATGTAGGTATAAATGTCCACGTACCCCCGGGACCAAAACGGCCTGCTTTGATGGCGATAAGAAACCAGCCTCACCGACCTTCTTTCCCACGCGCCAGACTGAGGCCACAGGGGAGTGTTGGTGGCCCAGGTGAGGGGGTCTAGGTTAGAAAGACCTACGTTCTCAGTGACCTCAAAGTTTGCTTTGTCATCTATATAAAATGGGAATACTACCACCTCCTAGACCGGAGCTTTACAAGTTGACATACAGTTGGCACCAGTGAGTGCTGATTTCCCAAAGTTGGCAGTAGACACTCAATAAATGTTGGGTTTGTGCCCTCCTTCTGAGACCTCCCGGACTTCCATCAAGACTCTTCTAGGGGCCCCGCCGGCGTGGCTCACTGGTTGAGCGTCGACCTATGAACCAGGAGGTCACAGTTTGATTCCCGGTCAGGGCACAGGCCCCGGTTGTGGTCTCGATCCCAGTGGGGGCTGTGCAGGAGGCAGCCCATCAGTGATTCTCATCATTGATGTTTCTCTCGCTCTCGCTCTCCCTTCTCTGAAATCAATAAAAATATATACATATATTTTTTAAAAGACACCTCCTGGGGCCTGACCCTGTTTTCCCAAACAGGAGGAGGACAGGTCTGTTAAGTTCCTACTTGTTTGTTTGGGGAAGGTCTACTCAGCTCTGTGTCGTGGCTGGTGTTGTTATTATTTGCTTTGTATTTTTGGTGAAACGAGAGAGTAGATAATGAAAGCAGAGAGAGAGAGTCCTAAAGCAGGACTCCTCCGGCAGGACGGAAACACACAGCATTCAGAACAAAGACAAGGCTGAAGGGAAGTCAGTCGGACACAGAAACGAAGTTGAGAAAGAACTTTTTCTCCTCCTGTCCCCTTTTCACTTTTCAACCTTGAGGCTCCGCTCCCTCGGGTCTGAGCGGGAATAAAGAGCCCTGCTTGTCCAAACAGCCGCTAAACCCGAGAGCAAACAGCTCGGCTCCTCTGCTCGTCCCTGTCAATGCCCCGTCTCCGCCCGCCCTGCCCGCAGAGCCAGCTGCACCGCGGCCTCCCGCACCCGCCTGCGCGGGGATCCCACCGGCCGTTCCGAACAGCCCTGGCCATTTTTGTCGCCTTTTCACAAAACACAAAAATCTGATTCACGTGGCTCTGTTTCGGCTGCCCAGCTTAAACTTATTTTAAAAACTCCCCTTCACAGTAAATAGTGACGCTGAGGACATGATACCACTGCTGCCGCAATATAAAGTGATTTTCTCTTGCAACAAATTATCATAGTTTTTATTGTTGAAAAGCTTTGGGCAGCAACTTTAGGAAATGGCAAAACTATCTGGGGTTCAGAATATACAACTGGCGCCAGACACTGGGAATGTTTTTTTACGTGGAAATGTAAGTCTGGAGGGCAAAATCTACCTTTGTTAATTTAGCACAGGACCTGGTTTACAAAGTGATTACTAACGAAGAGCTGGTAGTCGGCGAAGCAAAATAGAATCAAAGTTATCTGAACGCTAGTGTAGACTCTTTTCTACGAATCATTTACAAGGAATTCCATAGAGCTAACAGCGTCACACAGAAAGTTACAGTAAGCATTTAACAGTGGGTATAAATACCTTATTTTTAATACTTTATGTAGTAGATATAAATAGCATCTTCTTTACTATCCTGCGAATCGGTCTCAATTTGTTAGAATTGCATATAAGCTAAAGAACTGATATCCAAACTACCTCACTAAAAATTTCCCCCAAAATAATTTTTATTTTAAAATTTGGATATGGTAAATTGTGAAACCAAAATAACATTTGGGTCAATACTCCAAAGAGTTAGGATATTAAGGAGAATCCTCTTGCTAATACTCTATATGCCAGAAACACTGCCTCTCTATTTCTTTCAATAGGATTTATTGTTTTTTCCCTTCCTGTTCTACAGCAGCAATACATATTCACAGAAGAAATTTTAGAAAATTCAGAAAACCACAAAGAAGGTGGGGTGGGGGAAGTCTCCCATAATTCCATCCCCCAAAGAGAACTGCCTTTAACACATTCTGATACACTCGTTCGTTGCCCTTGAGTGTGTGCACAAACCTTTTCTTTACTTTTTTAAAACAAAACTTGGACCATACTGTGGGTATTGTTTTTGGATCTGTTTTTACGGGTTTTACCAGCTAAGAAATTGTTCATTAAGTCCTATTCTGAGGCACCAAGACTTTTTCTGGACTATAAATAGTGGTGCAGGAACATGCAGAGACACAGGGATCTACTTCATCTTCTTGGATTAAATTCCCACAAAGTGAATTGTTGGGTCAAAATATATGCATATTTTAAGGCGTGTGTTACACAAGACACACCAGCAAAGCTGTATTAATTCTGCACCAACAGTGTGAGAATACCCTTCCCCCTGTCCCTTTGCCCAAATAATATTTTAATCGTCACAATTTATCACGCACAAAGTTATGTCTTTGTCCATTTTTATTACTAATCATATTCAGATGTTTTCCCACATTTTTACTGGTCACCTGATTGCTTCCTTGGGGAGCTGACGGCTCTTTCTCTCGCCCATACTTCCAGTTGTAAAAAACAGTGTACTGAAAATATTAACCCTTTGATTATAATTTATGTCCCAACTATTTTTTTTCTCCAGTGGTCACCTGTTTCATAGTGTTGCCTGACATACAAAAAATTTATATCTGTACAGAAACCTATGTTTTTCTCTCATTTTCTTTTGGATTTTTAAGCTTAGACAGGTCCTTCCTATCCCAAGAGCAAATAAACAATCTGTTTTACATATTGAACTAATATCGGGAGGGCACCGATTTTGACTGCAATGATTGAGAGGGCAAAACAGAGCTGGAAAGAAAGAAGGGATCCCGAAGGAGAAAGAGGTGAGAGGCCTCTAAAAATAACATTTGGCAGACATCGGCCAAATGCAAGTCCAATTTGCTTCTTAGTTAATGAAGGAGAAAATGGAGATGGGGAAGGAATAAAAGCTCCATTCTAGAACGGTACTAATAAAACCCCCTCTGAAGACAATCACAACATTCTGGTTATACACGGAAATCTAACCCTAAAATAATAAAGAATATATTGATCTAGCAGCGCTGCGAACAAGTCCCATTTAGGCTGTGTTATTCTAACAATGACCCAGAAAATGTTGAACTGAAGGAGTTTGTGGCATGCCCGGCCTGGGGAGCATAAAGCCACGGAGAGCCACGGGCTCTCAGGAGCGGACCTGGAACAGGCCCTCTGTCTGCATTCAGTTCGTCAGTAACTGTGCCGATGGGCTAACGCGCATTATTTACACAGAGCCCACACACAGATGTACATGCGTGTACATGTAAATGTTACTTGTTCCAAAGGTAAAAAGAAAGATCTATTAAATCTCCTTCACTTGGTCCCATCATTAACTGTAATCATCAGCTCATCAGAGTTCAACAGAAGAGAATGGCTTCGGCAGCTCTGGGCCTCACCCCTGCCCCTCCTCCCTGCGGGTGGGGAAGGGGCCTCTGGGAGCATCGGGGTGGGGGGAGGCCACACAGGCCAGAGATTTGCTCACCCGGACTCTGGCCAGAGGCCAGACAGTCCAGAATTCCTGCGGGGGCGGCTGCCAGCTTCCTCCCCAGCGACCTTGGGTGCAGGGACCCTGGCTCTGTCCTCCTCGCGTCTCGCTGCCCCGGCCTCTTCCTTCAACCTTCCCCTTCATTTGTGAGCCAATCAACACCCAGGCTCCAACTCATTTCTTTTCTGCTCAAGTTACCCCGTCAATTTGTTGTTTGCAATCCTGAGCCTTGACCTGGACAAACCCTTCATTTGTTTATTTATTTGTTTCTTTTCTGTTTCTTTCCTTTTTCAAACTCTTAGTTGCATGGGAAGCGGCCTCCACCCTGAAGCGGCTCTGTCACTGACAGATGCTTAACTTTCCTATAAACATATTAAAAAGTGAGTCAGGTGTGGATTGGACCTATGCATTCTCTCTCACTGCATGAAGGGACTTGGAGGAGAGAGGGAACATAGGGACATGTGGGGGTGACCGCTGGGGGCAGCTCACCGATGGCCTCCCGTCCCCTCTGTGGGCTGCAGCACAGGTGACAGCTCAGTGCTGCCAGACCCCCACCAGGTCAGGGAGGTGGGGGGTTAGGGGCACCCCGCTTTACCTTGTGCCTTACAGCTCCAGAGAAGCCCCAGCGCAGAGGCCAGCCCCAAACCAGCACAGGGACAGAGCACGGACTCAGGAAGGTGTCTCCCAAGGAGAGGAGGGGACACGGACACCCCTCAGTGCCCGGACCCTCAGGGCGGCTCCTCTGCGCTCCCTGCCAAGGGCGTGGCCAGGGAAGGGAGCGACGCCGCAGGGGAGCGTGGTCTGTGGCCACCTCTGGCGGTTCCGGAGCGGGGACAGCAGGGCGGCATGGCCAACAAGAATTCTCGTCCTCACATGTTCTTACTACATGTTCTGTGTCCCTTGTCCCCCAGCCCAATTCCAACGCGGAGACTCCATCCTGGGCAGTCAAGTGTCCAGGCTGGCCAGGAAGCAGGGAAGGGTGGGGTGACTCCCCAGGACACCCCTCCCTGCACATTTGGGGATATGGGGACAGAGCTGAGGGTACAGTCCTCTGTCCATGGCTGGGAACCAGGCTTCCCCAATCTGTTTTAAGGAAAGGAATCTTTTGTTTCCTTAAAACAAAGACACTGGACTAAAGCAAGATATTTCAACAGTTCGGTACGCGCCTTCTACATTTCAGAAACATACACTTGAGACTTTTAAATTAGAAAAACTAGAAACTAAACTTACCACTTTTTTGTTTTGTGATTCCTGGGTACCTTTTAGAGAGCTTTCTAAGCTGGCAGATCACATGTGACAGCGCCACACCTCAGAGAGGCGTCTGAGCACGCTCCTCACTCCCAGGCTCTCTTCCGAGGACCCAGGAGATGCCCGTCCAATCTCACCGCTGGGCATGAGGCTCCATTTTCCCAAGCGCCTCTGTATTTTCAATTGGTAACTTGTGAACAAAGCAGACTTTACTCCTCACACTGGTTCTTAGTAAATTTAAGGAAAACGTGGATAACTGGGCTGAGGTGAGGCGGCTTATTGGGAAGTCACCCCCGAGCTCGCTCTGTGTTACCTGGACAACAAGCCCCGTGGGGCTGCCTGGGGCTCCACATTCTCTCAGCTTCTCTCAGCTTCCTAGGAGACCAGAGGGTTACTCTGAGGGCAGACAGCACCCCCCACCCCCACCCTAGCTGCCCTGGGCCCTCACGCTGCCATGTGCCAGGCCGCTCCTGTGAACAGCCCATGCCACCTGAGCTGGTGCCAGGCCTGCGCCGCCCCACTGACCAGGGGCTCGGACTTGTCCTGGATGCAGTGACAGCAGGAGAGCAGGGTCCTTCCCCGAACGTACACCCGCTTCATTCCAGCTCGGGGGCGGGTGCACCTCTTCCAGGGCCAGAAGGACCAGGGGCCTAATCTTTGGCTGGTAAGTTTGGCTACTTGGTTTGCCATGAGGATTGGCTGTGCCCGTGAGTTTACATGGCAGGCACTTTCCAAAAACTGGGAGAGCTACATCTGCAGCCCCAAGGTTAATACAAAAGTATATTTAAAACATGGGATAAAATAAAAACATTTTGGCCCGGCTGGCGTGACTCAGTGGTTGAGCATCGACCTATGAACCAGGAGGTCACAGTTTGATTCCCAGTCAGGGCACATGCCCGGGTTGCAGGCTCGATCCCCAGTGTGGGGCATGCAGGAGGCACCTGATCAATGAATCTTTCTCACTGTCGATGTTTCTATCTCTCTCTCCCTCTCCCTTCCTCTCTGAAATCAGTAAAAATATATTTTAAAAATAAAAATAAAAGCATTTTGTTTAAAAATATATTGTCGAGAATGTATTAAAATTAACTATTTCAATTTTGCAATTATTTTAAAGTAGATTAAACTAGGAGTTTAAGTAAATCATTAATACGCACAATTATAATAATTTGATAAGTCACAATAAAGTCTCAGATAAGCCTGAGATATCACTGGTGGGTGACGCTAATGACAATCCACAAACCCTCTCACAGAGCAGGTGGTCTCCAGTTCTTTGCATTCCACAAAACTGCAGAAAAATCTAGTTGAGATATTAATTGACAGCTCGCCAATCAGTAAAAATAATTACCAATGAGCGAGCAATGTAATTTTTGGCATATAACTTTGGCATCACCCAAAATTGAGTGATGATGTTACAATAAAAAGAACAACTTCTTCATTCCACCTACTTTTTATGTGAAGAAATTTCTCATTGGTTCCGTATATAAAAAGGAGGAAGAGAGTAACTAAACTGTCTCACTCTATCAATAAATCATGTTCACCCACAGATAAGTGAACTAATTGGCACCAATGATCTCATTCAGAGGTATATGCCCAATACCTTTTGTTACATTTGATAAGCAGCTGGTAACATTTACGATGCATCGGTATTGGGTCCATTGTATGCTGCTGGTCATTACCAAGAGAACCCAAATTGGGAGGAATTGTTTTACTCTTGGAGCCCATTGTTCACAGATCACATGGTCCTGATGCAGAGAAGTATCCAAGGGCGAATGAAAAAGATGTTCAAGCATTAAAATGTGATACCCTCGAATAAAATCCTCTGAGACATGGAACGGAACTGGGTTCGAGGAGATAAGTGAACATAAAGGGTTGGCTGTGGAAGAAGAGCTTCATCTAACTGTTGCTGGACGAGGGCAGGCCTCGCACGGCATGGCATTCAGCCACCGGACAGACATCAGAAAGAGATGCTACTCTGTTGAACATTAATATTCATCATATGTTGGGAATTATATCCCTTGCTATTATTTAAACTTTTCCTAAAAATACTAGAGGCCCAGGGCACGAATTCATGCACAGGTGGGGTCCAGCCAGCCTGCCCCAATTGGGGCCAATTGGGCCTGGCCGACCGGCCCCACCTCTGATGGGGGGGGGGCAATCGGGGGTGGGGCCAGCCAGGGGTAGTGGCTGTGGGGCAGACCGGGGGAGGGGCCATGGGTGGTTGGCTGGCTGGCCCCACCCCTGATGTGGGGGAGGGGTGTCGATCAGGGGCAGGGCTGGCCAGGGGGAGAGGCTGAGGGCAGTTGGCCCGCCCGCCCCGCCCCCTGGTCGAACTCCAGGTTGAGGGGACAATTTGCATATTAGCCTTTTATTATATAGGATATTTTTATTTATTTCAGAGAGGAAGGGAGAGGGAGAGAGAAAAAAAACATCAGTGATGAGAGAGAATCACTGATTGGCTACTTCCTGCACTGGAGATTGAGCCCACAACCCGGCATGTGCCCCGGCCGGGAATTGAACCGTGACCTGGTTCACAGGGCGAAGCTCAACCACTAAGCCAAGACAGCCGGGTACTATTTTTTAAACTTTTGATGAAAACTTTTAGCTGTCAGGTTAAACGCCATGTCATGGGATTTGTATATTTTCAAAATTATTTTAAGGGCAACAGTGAGAAAGTTTCAAAACCATTGCTAAACACAAACTTCTAGTTATAAAAATAAGTTACAGGGGCCGAAACCGGTTTGGCTCAGTGGATAGAGCGTCGGCCTGCAGACTGAAAGGTCCCAGGTTCGATTCCGGTCAAGGGCATGTACCTGGGTTGCAGGCAAATCCCAAGTGGGGGATATGCTGGAGGCAGCTGATCGATGTCTCTCTCTCATCGATGTTTCAAACTCTCTATCTCTCTCCCTTCCTCTCTGTAAAAAATCAATAAAATATATTTAAAAAAAAATAAGTTACAGGGATATAACATACAGCATAGGGAATAACATCGTAATAACTCTTACAGGGACAGATGGCTACTAGAATATTGTGATCCCTTCGTAAGGTATATAAATGTCAAGTCACTGCTGTACACCTGAAACTAATAGAATATTGTCTGTCAACTACAATAAAAATTAAAATAAAAAACACTGCTGTAACACGGTCCCATTGCTTCACTGAGGAGACAAACACCCCATGGGTTTCCATCCGAGATGGGCATGCCCTGGGCGCAGCAGGGGCGGCTGCCGGAGGGGGTCCCGGCCCCAGGGAGTTTATAGCAAGTCACGGCGAGCACAGGAGGAGAGGCCGCTGTGGGATCCTCGGAGCTGGTCTGTCAAAGCAACATTTCAGAGCAGCAGGGCAACTTCAGATCTGGGGGAAGGGTGGGGGCAGGGAGAATCAGATAGAGCAGCGGTTCTCAACCTGTGGGTCGCGACCCCCTTGGCGGTCAAACGACCCTTTCACAGGGGTCCCCTAAGACCATCCTGCATATCAAATATTTACATGATGATTCATAACAGTAGCAATATGACAGTTATGAAGTAGCAACGAAAATAATGTTATGGTTGGGTCACCACATGAGGAACTGTAATTAAAGGGCCAGAAGGTTGAGAACAACTGAGATAGAGTATTTCCTTTCCACTGTGCCCGAAGGTACCAGCTTCCCTCTGGTTTAGGAGAGTCTGCCAATAATCTGGGCCGCTCACGGAGGAAAGGAAAGCTTCATGAGAGTGCATGGCGAAGCGGGTGCCAGGGGGGGGACCCAGAGCAGAGGTCCTCCATGCAGGACTGCCCCCCAGGGGACCTTCCGGAACCCAATTTTTGGGGCTGTCGCAGTGACTAGAATTTAGTGCTCGGAGAGCCCTAGGGACTCACATTGTCCCGCACTGCACAGGGTCAGCCCTGGGCCATCAGACCCTCCTCTCCTCTGCAACAGATTGGCAACGCTCTGCCGGTCGCTCCTGTGGACGAAAAGCCTGCCAGCCATGATCTGGCGTGAGAACCTGACTGTATTTTTACATGGAAATGAAAAGGACTTACTGTACAGAGTTCTGCACGCAGCTTCCCAAGGATGTCACCACCACATAAGCCAAGGGAAAGCCCAAAGCAGAGCTGTTTCCCAGGATGGAAACGCATGTCACCAGAGGCAACGCCATTCCTGGTGTCCGCGCCCAAAACCAGGCACCTCCCTGAGCCCTTCCCTCCCTGAGCCCTTCCCTCCCTGAGCCCTTCCCTCCCTGAGCCCTTCCCTCTCCCTCCCCTTCCCTCCCTGAGCCCTTCCCTCCCTGAGCCCTTCCCTCCCTGAGCCCTTCCCTCCCTGAGCCCTTCCCTCCCTGAGCCCTTCCCTCCCTGAGCCCTTCCCTCCCTGAGCCCTTCCCTCCCTGAGCCCTTCCCTCCCTGAGCCCTTCCCTCCCTGAGCCCTTCCCTCCCTGAGCCCTTCCCTCCCTGAGCCCTTCCCTCCCTGAGCCCTTCCCTCCCTGAGCCCTTCCCTCCCTGAGCCCTTCCCTCCCTGAGCCCTTCCCTCCCTGAGCCCTTCCCTCCCTGAGCCCTTCCCTCCCTGAGCCCTTCCCTCCCTGAGCCCTTCCCTCCCTGAGCCCTTCCCTCCCTGAGCCCTTCCCTCCCTGAGCCCTTCCCTCCCTGAGCCCTTCCCTCCCTGAGCCCTTCCCTCCCTGAGCCCTTCCCTCCCTGAGCCCTTCCCTCCCTGAGCCCTTCCCTCCCTGAGCCCTTCCCTCCCTGAGCCCTTCCCTCCCTGAGCCCTTCCCTCCCTGAGCCCTTCCCTCCCTGAGCCCTTCCCTCCCTGAGCCCTTCCCTCCCTGAGCCCTTCCCTCCCTGAGCCCTTCCCTCCCTGAGCCTGTCCCTCCCTGAGCCCTTCCCTCCCTCAGCCCTTCCCTCCCTCGGCCCTGAGCCCTGAGCCCTTCCCTCCCTGAGCCGCCCGGCAGCTGTCTGGGCCCTGCCTGACATGGGGTGCAGGCACCTGAACCCTTCATGTCTTCAACAGTCGACGTGGGCACACATTAAGATGCACATTATTTTACTTCAACAATTTCTCTTTATTTGTTTTATTATGTTTAGAATATTATTTTGAATTTTTAAATTATGTGTGCAGGCAGGTTATATAATCTACGAGGTTAACTTCAAGAGGTTAAAGATGGCCATGTAAGATACCTACTATAAAAAGAGGTCCGGACAGGCTGCAACGTGGCTGACACTCCTACTCACGCTGAGTGAGAAGCCAGACACAACAGGCCACACTATCTGATTCCACTTCTAGGAAACGTCCAGATCAGGCAGATGTAGAGAGACAGGGAGCAGGCCGTGGCTGCTGGGCACTGGGACGGGAGGGATGGGGAGTGACAGCAAATGGGCCCGGGGCTTCTCTCCGGGGTGACAAAAAGGTTCTGAATTTAGCCCTGACCGGTGTGGCTCAGTGGATGGAGCGTTGGCCTGCGGACCGAAGGGTCCCAGGTTCAATTCCAGTCAAGGGCATGGACCTTGGTTGCGGGCACATCCCCAGTAGGGGGTGTGCAAGAGGCAGCTGATCGGTGTTTCTCTCTCATCAATGTTTCTGACTCTCTATCCCTCTCCCTTCCTCTCTGTAAAAAATCAATAAAATATATTTTTTTAAAAAAGGTTCTGAATTTGATGTGGTGATGGTCATCCACAAGTGTGAACATACTAAAGCCACTGAGTTAATTGTGCGCTTTAAATGGTGCACTGTATCGGATGTGGATTATACTCAGAAAAGCTATTGTTAAAAAGTGTGGGCCTCACCTGGTGGGAAGGCACGCCTCCTCCACTCTGAGTTCTCGCAGGGAGAGGGGAAGAGCAGGCAGGCCGGGCCTCTCCCGGGAAACTGCAGGGCGGGGACAGATCCGCCTGGTGCTTCGAGGGGACGGGACGGCTTTGGTGTTAAAGGACAATACACGCGGCAGTACATGGAGGTGGGACTCTAAGGCAGCATCTGGCTGGGACCACAGGCGGCTTCCATGGGTCAGCAAGACATGAAGAACACACAGTAGCTCATCAACCCCCCAGCC
The DNA here is from genome assembly GCF_000327345.1 of Myotis davidii. NCBI lineage: Eukaryota > Metazoa > Chordata > Mammalia > Chiroptera > Vespertilionidae > Myotis > Myotis davidii. The sequence goes on from NW_006298519.1 coordinate 455,302, forward strand.
CCAACTAGCACCCGGGAAAAGCATTAAAATGTAACCCACTCCAGCAGCTCTGTCATCAGGCAGCGTACGTCACCGGTCCCCACAGCAAAAAAAAAAAAAAAAAAGAGAAGAAAAAAACACGTGAGTGCCCGATCACACCCACCACCAATAATCACCTTGTTAAGAGAAAACCACATCTCGGGGTCAGGTTCCCGCACCTCCAGTTACGAGGTGGGTGTGAGCCAGAGCATGAAATGGCTCATGTATTTTGAAATCAGCAAACAGCGCATAGGAGCTAAGGCTTACGCGCACGTGAAACCACACACACACTCACACCAGGTCCTTCCCCCGCCCGCGCCAGCCTTTGATGAACTTGAACTTATGAGTTTATTAGTCCGGGCAGTTCTCACTTCACACGGGACCCACAGTGTGAACAGACTAAATCCAGTGAGTGAGACGCGCCTGTGGGGGTGCCATGCCCTCGACAACCGTGCAGAGTGAGGTCCCCGCTCTGACACGCACGGGTTCCGGGCAACAGGGTGCCACGCAAAGCAAGGAATGCTGCCCCGAAAACAGGTCGGCCGATGCTCTGAAAAGTGTGCAAATACGGGAATTCACTTAAAAAGTCACCGCCCGCCGGCTCCTCGCCGGTCCCACGCGGCCACCTCACCCCTGAGGCACCCAGGTTTCCCCTTGTTTCTGTCTCGTCTTCTCCTGAAGCTGGAGGGGGAGGCAGAGCCAGGCGCTGGGTGGGAGAAAGACAGAGGACCTCGTCTCCTATGATGTCTGCCCTCCCATCACAGAGGCCCACGCCGACCCGTGCCAGTAGCTTCTGTATCTGTGTGCGCTTGAGGGGGTCCAGCCCAGTCACCCTGAGACCAGCCAGCGTGGGCGAGGCCTGGGTACACGGAGAGCCGCAGTGCCAGGGCCCTGCAGTGACCCTGCTCTGCTCGTCTGCCCGGCCCTCGGGGCCCTGGCCGTCTGCAGCCGCCCACCCTGACGCTGGCATCCGGGGCCGTGTGGTGCTGCTTCATACAAGTCCCCCTGACAAAGCAGACTGGCCTGTTTTCTCCACAAAAGCCGTCTTGCTCCTGACTGGCTGCCAGTCAGCGTGGGGCCCTGTTGTCGTTTTCTAAATGTATTTTTGTATTCCAAACATTTTTGTTACATATTTAAAGTTAGTAAAAGTCTCTGTAAAAATCTCATTCACTGCCCTTCAATGTGAGAAGGTTTATCTCATCATGAGCAGGACTAAATATCCACTTCACTCTCTTCTCATTTCTCACGTCTGTAGTGACGTCTTTCATTCATCCGGAATCTATCTTGATGTATCTCCAAACGGTGAAAAGTTCCCGAAGTAGCCACTGGCCAAGGAGTACCTAAAATATAAAGTTGGGGCTCTCTCCCTGACCCCCCAGCCCTCGTCTCTAAGAGGAACAACAACTGGCAAAACTGAGGTTGGAAAGGTCAATCTCTTATTAAAAAAACAACACAAAAAACAGGGGATTGAGAGGAAACGATCGAAACAGCCTTGAGTGTGTTTTCTGAATGCAGCCACTCATTCCACAAACATTTACCCAGCGGCCGCGAGGCTCCAGGGATCGGCCGTAAACAAGTCCCGACCTCGTGCAGCCTGAGTGTAGAGGGTGAGAGGGACAGGGAACAAGGACGGGCGAGAAGACGCAGACAGAGGGGCCTGGGGGGCGGTGCCCGCTGTCAACGGGAATGTGGGAGCCGGCCTGGCCGTGGGGACATCCAAGCAGAGACCCCCGGGGAGACAGACAGCGGCCACACACAGGAGGGGGCAGCCTTCCAGCAGAGGGACACCATGTCCCAAGTGAGCCCGCTATGAGCCCCCCGACCCCGTCCCTCACTCTCTCTGGGAATCGGGCTGGGCTCTCCGGGGGCCGGTTCTGGGCTCTGTGACCTCCACGTGCCCCTCACTCGCTCACTGCCTGGCTTGCACTGCCTGGTCTCTGTTCTCCCTCCTCCCTCCTCCCTTCTCTGACATCTCAGCAAAATGCCCGTGAAACTCCCTGGCTTTGCGCCCACATCTCTCTCCCTGTGCACCCCACAGACGCCCCACATGGTCTACAAAGGGAGGGAGATCGGCGGGACAGCCACCACCTCGTTCTCCTGCTTACATGGCTGACACTTCACAGAAGCAGAAAGATCGAGGATTTTAACCTTTTCATCTCGAAACGTGGTCTCACACGCGTAGCTGAAGGGGCATGGCTGCAGGGGCCACGGCTCCCTGAGTCCCGGCCTCACACCCTCCCCACTTTATTAACTGCCTGGATACAGGTGTGCAAAGAGCAGCCACCTACACTCAGCATCATCCCTCACCCTCTGAACAGAGCTTAGACGGAAATTGTAAGGGTTTCAAACAAGGACTGTGAGTGGTCCCAGGGGAACGTCACGAACCACCTTCCCCAGGTATCCCAGCCCCAGCGCGGGTCCCGGGAGATGGGGAAGATGGTCTAGCCGCCTCAGTCACACCATGGAGGCCGGGGGCTGCCTGGGGATAAGGCCGACCCTGACCGGGTCCTCGAATTGATCCTGGCAGGGCACACACTCACTGAACCATTGTTCCTCCAGAGCCCAGGACACAGCAGGTCTCAGGTCAGTCAGCAGGACAAGAGGCCTGGTGTCCTTGCCTGTGTGCACGCAAGTGCCCTGTCGGAAGCGCCTATGAGGAGGGGCTCGTTTTCATTGAGCACCTGCCCTGTCCCTGGTCTCAAACTCAGTGTTTGATTTCATCTTTTTCTCTCCGAGTGGGCACTATTATTCCTGATTTTTCAGACGATGAAACTAAACAGAGGTCATACATCCTCCCCTTGGTCACCCAGGTAGTAAATGGTGGGGCAGGACTCAGGCCAGGTTTCTCAGACTCAAAGCCACGCCCCCAAGAAGCCACGCCCTCTGGGAAGCCACGCCCCCGGAGAAGCCACACCCTTCCCAGAAGTCATGCTGCTCCTTCCCCAAACTGGGCCCATGACAAAGCTTGAATTCATGAAATGGGGAAGGCTGGTCAGGGAAAGCTACTGCTATCGCATTGTTAATAAGAACCTAAATTCAACTTTTATTTGGAGATATTCAAGTCTTAACTTCAGCTATATTTGAGCATTAATTTTTGTGTAAGTCAAATAAACTAAGCCAAATGACAGCGTTAGCTTTATTTAAGAAGGAACAGGGGCCGAAGTTAGAGGCAATACATAAAGAAGGGACATTCACCTGATACGGGGATTCTTGCACTTTCTGAACCACGACTCGCTGAGACGTGGCACATCTGGTGTGATAGATGCTGTGTTCGAACAGAAACCAGTTTAGGGTAATAAATGTTCCCCCGTGTTAAAATAAACACCTCGGCGGTTCAGATTCTGGCCAGGCAATTTCTCCACAGTAGGAGGCACTTATCTACTTTAACACGTTGCTACCTAGAAATTATCACTCAATCAATTACCTTCCACACGGGTTTATTTGTACAGAGAGCTTCAATAAAACGAGTGTGAAAGTAAGTCAAACACATTCTATTCATTTTCTCCATTTTTCACCTCTCCCAATGGTGGGTATGATGACAGAAAAATTACTTCATTTTATTTCCACAGACATTTGTGGAATTCCGACCAGGTTCCGCGCTCAGGGCTGGGAGACAGGGTATGACAAAGGGGAATGAAATGTGGTCCCATGGCCAAGGAGCACCAGCGACCGACCTTCCGGCACGGCCATGTCTCCACATGGCCCCGATGAAGGCACCTGTGCGGGAGTCCTGGCCCCGCAGGCTCGCCGGTTCCCTCCCCTTCTCTCCCTCGCCCCCCAGCCCTCTGCACTTTGTCCGGATAATTTACCTGTGAGTAGTGGCCTGTCAAGCTCCTCTAAGCTGTTTCCAGATGTGGAAATACTTTTTCACCAAGATATGTTTATTACATTTTATTTTTAAAGAGTTCCTACTTGTTACATCACTTCTGACACAGGCTTCTGAGTTTCTACACCACCTCCAGCTTTTTAAATAAAAGATTTAGTGAGATAGAATTCTAATACCATAAAGACGCCCTTTGAAAGTGGGGGCTTCAGGGGTCCTACTATACTCCCAGAGTTGTACAGCCATCACCACTACCTAATTTGAGAACATTTTCATCACCCCAAAAAGAAGCCATCTACCCATTAGCAGTCACTCCCCATCTCCCCACCCCGCCCCCTGGTAACTCCTCATCTACTTTTTATCTCCCTGGATCTGTCTGTTCTGGGCATCTCATATAAATACAACCGTACACTCTGTAGTCTTCTGTGTCCGGCTTCCTCCACTTGGAAAAAGTGCTTCCACAGTCCATCCGTGTTGCATCGTGGGTCAGTTCTGTGCCCCTTTTGTGGCTAAGCAGCTGTCCTCCGTGTGGGTGACGACATGGACGCCTCCGTTCACCCACTGTGCATGTGTGGGTTGTGTGGCTCTTAACGGATAGTGATGCGATAAATATCTACACACAAGTTGTTGTGTGGACTTGATTCACTTCCCTCCGGTAGAGATCTAGGAGTGGAATTGCTGGGTCATGGGTAACTCTGCCTTTAACCTGTGAGACGGAGCGTCCCCATGGCACGATTTTACATTCCCACCAGCCGTGCGGGAGGCTCCCATGTTTCCACATCCCCACCAACACTTTTCCTGTGTGTCCTTCTGGTTGCAGCCATCTGTGCACGTGGGATGCCATCTCATTGGGGTTTGACCTGCATTTCCCCACTGGCAAATGATGCTGGGCATCTTTCCATGGGCTATGAATAGATCTTTTTCCCTCACACACTTTTCTAAAACGTTATGTCTTCTTTCAGACGTCAGACGTTCCCCTCCAAGCTCAGCACCCGCCCCTTGCCCTGCTGTTGCGGAGCCGCGCTTGCCCGCCGCCTGGTCGGGGCCGGGGGACTGCGCACACGCAGGCCTGTCATCGCAGCTGTCAGTCCGGGAGGGGTGGCAGGACCTCTCGCCCAGCACTCACACGCCTGGCAGACCCGGGCAGGAGCCGACGAAGCCACCGCCCGCCCAAGGGGAAGCAGCTCCGTGACGGCGGACGTGGGCCCAGGTCTCTGCGCAAGGCCTTCCAGCAAGCCCCGCCGTGGCCCTCAGTCCACACCTGCCACCCCTAAGCCCCACGAGTCCAACGGACACGGAGTCAGATGTGAGAGCTCATCGTTCGCAGGCCCGACGGGGCCCACACGGAGCACCAGCCCCGCAGCCGGTGGGGAGACGCGGCACGTGAGTGCCGGTGTGACGCGGAGGCCACAGGGCGAGGAGAGAGCCACCGGCTCTACCGGAGACGGGAACGAGACGCCCAGAGGAGAGGAGTGACCGAGATGACACCGTGGGAACCACCCGAGGAGAAAAGGCGGGGGAGCTCCGCAGGCAGTGGGACGGCGCATCCAAGTTCCACTCGCGGGAAGTCGCAGGTGGTCAGTGAACGGAGACCAGGAGTATCAGGGTTACAGGCAGCCACAGGAGCATCCCACGCTGGAAGGAAGTATGGACAGGGGCTGAGTGTTCCCTGGCGTGCTCGGGGCTGCAGCTTCATAGATCAGGGAGCGTCAAGCCCGTGAGTTTCTGAGAAAGGACAGGACGTGGTCGCACTTGCACTCAGCACTCTCTCTCTCTCAAGCAACAACACCCCTGAACATCATACAAAGGCTTTGCTTTCCCAGCGAAGTTATGAGAAATGAAGCTTACTGTAAAATGAAACCTGAACTTGTTCAAGATTCTCTGTCTTATTTCTTCTTGGAGGCATTTAGCTGATCAAGAACCAGCAGTCCATCTCAGCCCCTACGATCGGGCTAAGAAATACGACCAAGCCCTGGGGGACTATGTGCCCCAGAACAGTGGGCCTCAAACCTTTGGCTTGCAAACTATGAAAGATTCGCCTATTTTTAAATTGACATATAAAGTTGTTCAGTATAAGTGTGGGTGGTTTCAAAGGATGGAAATGCTGGCTTAAAGCAGACATTGATTTTTTTTAATAGATTGTTATTGACTTCAGAGAAGAAGGGAGAGGGAGAGAGAGATACAAACAACAACCATGGATTGGCTGCCTCCTGCACGCCCCACATTGGGGATCGAGCCCGAAACCTGGGCATGTGCCCTGACCGGGAATCAAACCGTGCCCTCCTGGTCCATAGGCTGATGCTCAACCACCGAGCCACGCCGGCCTGGTGACATTGATATTTTAAATAAGACTATTACACCACTCTTTTAAATATATTCAAAGGAATCGAAGTACCATAGAAATGTGTCACCCACCATCACCTATTTTTAAAAGTGCATGAGCAAACTTTTAAAAAATATTTATTTCAGAGAGAGAGGGAGGGAGAAGAGAGAGAGAGAGAGGAACGTTGATGTGAGAAACATCAATCGGTCGCGTACACGTGTGCCCCAACTGGGCAGCAAGCTGAACCCTGGGCATGTGCTCTGACTGGGAATCAAACCACGACCCAACCCTCCGGTGCCCGGGGCGACCCTCCCACCCGCTGAGCCACACCCGCAGGGAGAACAAACTTCTTTAGCCAGAAATTTACATTCCTTTCCTCCTTCAGTAAAATCCTACCTCACCCCCAGGATTTCATCCCAACATAAGCACTTTATACTGGCAAGTCTTAACCTCCCCGCTTTACTCGTCTGCAATACAAGTATGCATGTAAAGATTGGCATTTTTAATTGTTTTAAGTCCTATAACTATAAAGCTCTAAACATTACAATGTTTTTACTGCGTTGATTTAGAGTTAACAATTACCAATAGCACAGAATTGATAAAACATAAATGTTTCAAATTTCGATAAAAATATCACACATAAGCCCTAACCGGTTTGGCTCAGTGGATAGAGCGGCGGCCTGCAGACTAAAGGGTCCCAGGCTCGATTCCGGTCAAGGGCATGTACCTGGGTTGCGGGCACATCCCCAGTAGGGGGTGTGCAGGAGGCAGCTGATCGATGTTTCTCTCTCATCGATGTTTCCAACTCTATCCCTCTCCCTTCCTCTCTGTAAAAAATCAATAAAATTTTTAAAAATATATATCACAAAAAAAAAACAACAAGAAAAACGTGAAACCCATGTCCCAATGGGATGAACGAGTCTTCTTTAGTGGGTCCAGGATGAAGAGCCCTGCTGCCGGGAGGAGACGGCGGTCGGTATCCATTCCTACTCTCCATTCCACAGACGTAAACCGGAGAGGCCTGTTCGCACCCATGAGGAGAGGAAAACAGGAGCCGCGCTGTAGCCACGCGCTCCATGCTCTAAACCCCTTCCCACATATTTGCCCAAAATCACACCCTTCTCTACCAAGCCCAGGCTTAACGATCTGCCAGCTGACAGATGGTGGGGCCTTTCTTCCATTTGAGCGTATTTCACACTGTCCTTTTGTTTGCCCCCGCCCCGGGGCCGCTCCATCTCAGAGTAGGGATGGTGAAAGGGGCGGTTATGAAGGGGGTGTCGGGGAACAGGCCTTTGCTGGAGCCTGTTTCAGGAGCGTCCATGCAGAGGCTGCGGGTGTGAAAACACACCGCCCCCACACTCCCCCCCGTTTGAAGAGCACGGCTCCCAGGCACGCTCCCGCGGACTCCTGGGCCGACCACGGGTTCAGGCCTGAAACGGAGCCTTTGTTCCTACGGACACCGAGAAAGGCCTGGGACGAAGGGGTGAAGAAGGATGGAAAGGGCGGGAGATGTGGGAAAAGGAGAACCTTTTCTAAAATAGAGAAAAGCTCCCAGATTAGAACCGTGCGGCTGGCCACGAAGCCCATCAAGTTACGGCCACCTTCTCAGCTACCCCGGCCAGGCTCCCGCGTCTCCAGAGCCCCTCACAGTCCCTTCGGTGTTTGCACTTGGATTTGGCTGTTGTTCCGAAAGCCAAGGGCCATCATTTCAGCCCACGTCTTTCCAAACAAACAGTAAAATGTGAGAGAAAATTCTGCACATTCCACCGCCGGTGATCCTTACTGCTCTGCCACGGTCTAATAACTCAAAATGATCCCCCATCACACGCACGCTACATGACATCAGCTACCACACAGGTTTTTAATACACAGCGAGCAGGTGGCCCCGGCCATTCCGCTGCTATCTCACATCTGGTATTGTACTCCGTGTAAGGTGCTGAGTCCGATTTTTTAATAAAAACATGGCCTGAGCTTGTAAAAGTTCAAGTAAAATATACCTCTGAAACTGCTGTGTTTAATTTCCAGCCATGAAAGTCCAAAATTATTGTAAAATAATACGCCGCCTTTTTCATAGATCCGTTCACTGAAGCTTAAAACGACTTTCCTCTCAGAAGGGAACGCGCCTCCCGACCCCCAGCTCCCTGAACCCACGTGCGCTGTCTTCCGCTCGTGGGCCTGACCTGCACGCGTTTATGACCTTCCGATCGGGGCAAAACCCGCTGGTCAGCAGCACCAAGTAGTAACACATTTAAGTCTCGGGATGGCGGCTGGGTGGAGATGGGAAGGGCGGGAATGCTGAAAATCAACAACCTGGGCCTTGAAGAGATTCATCTTTTTTCAAAAATGAAATTTAAGGCACGCTAGGAAATGAACACATCGGCAAATGCACAGGTGATCACAAACATTATCTTAGAATCAAAGACAGAACCATGTGGACCACAGCAGTAAGTTTATAGGAGGTTGGTGTGAACGTGTGTCTACAAAAGGCCCAGGTTTCTGAGCGCTCATGCAGCGTAGGATCCTGAATCTGATGGGATGAGCTGTCGCTTCAGCACTGAGTCTCCCCGTCTGCTCCGTGAGGGGCGGGGCCTCTCTAATGGGGGTGACAATTCTCATGATTTGAGCAAATCCATAGCGGAAACTCGGGGAGCACATTCCTTCCCTCGCAAATGCCTTTGAAGCGATCTCACGCTAAGGCAGCTGGTGCTGAGCCAAAAGGTAACTTTCATTTCCTTTAAATTATTCTGTTTCGTCTTTAACTATCATCTTGGACCACAGGCTTTTAAATTGGTACTAAATTGAGTCACGCAGTAGAACTAATTTAGTATTAGGTGCTGGCTGTAAAACAAAGCCAAGAACTTGAGAGTCGTTTTTTAAAAAGTGTTCTGTTCTGATGAATCTACTCAATAATAAACATTTCTCACCTTGGCCGGTTTGGCTCGGTGGAAAGAGCGAAAAAAGAGCGTCGGCACGGACTGAAGGGTCCTGGGTTCGATTCCAGTCCAGGACACGTACCTTGGCTGCAGGTTCCCTGGCCCTGGTCGGGGTGTGTGCAGGAGGCAACCAATCAGTGTTTCTCTCTGTCTCTTCCCCTCCCTTCCACTCTCTCTAAAAATCAATGGGAAAATTCCCTCGGGTGAGGATTAACAAAAAAATAATAAATAAAACAAAATAAAATATATTTCTCCAAAGAAGTTCCACGTTAGTGTTTCAGACTCTTTTGGGGGTGGGTGAGGAGAGGTAGGAGTGGTTCCCCTCCCTTGTTGTCAGAATTAAAATGCAAGAATCAGACCAGAGGCCACTGTAAAGAGAAACAGGTTCCAACAGGTTCTCTCAAACCCCAAGTGAAACTGCTAGATCCGCTCAGTTTGGTGGGCAGTTAATTCAACAAAAGCTGTCCGAACAAAAGACACGTCTCTGCCGCCCCACGGGAGAGAAAACCCCTGCATGGGCTTTGCAACGCTGTGCCTAAGACCAACAGGTGGAAACCAGCTGATCATCCATTAAGAAGGACGTGGCCGAACAGAGACTGCTCTGACTGTGGGCCACTTCCAGCAACCCAAAGGAGTGAGCCAGCCGGGCCGGCGGGGCTCAGGGGTTGAGCATCTACCTATGACCCAGGAGGTCACAGTTCGATTCCCGGTCAGGGCACATGCCTGGGTTGTGGGCTCAATCCCCAGTGGGGGCTGTGCAGGAGGCAGCCGATCAATGATTCTCTCTCATCATTGATGTTTCTATCTCTCTCTCCCTTCCTCTCTGAAATCATTAAATTTATCTTTAAAAAAAAAAAAAAGGAGCAAGCTAGATGGCCTGCTGTCACAGGTGAGCCTCCAAGACACACGGCTGAATGACAGACTAGGGCAGTGATGGCGAACCTATGACACGCGTATCAGAGTGACACGCGAACTCATTTTTTTGGTTGGTTTTTCTTTGTTAAGTGGCATTTAAATATATAAAATAAATATCAAAAATGTAAGTCTTTGTTTTACTATGGTTGCAAAGATCAAAAAAATTCTATATGTGACACGGCACCAGAGTTAAGTTAGGGTTTTTCAAAATGCTGACACGCCGAGCTCAGAAGGTTCACCATCACTGGACTAGGGTGAGGGTGGGAGGGAGAGACACGGGATTGCGTGAACATTAACATTAGTTGTAATTTTTCATTTTACGACAGAAAGATATTCATGCATTACTTGTATCATTGAGAGCTGCCAACAATCTACAGGATTTTTGTGATTTTGAGTACTAACTCCATAGCTCTTCTAAATTCTGCACTGAACTTATATTTTGATTCTAATGTAAATCCGGGAAGTACATCCTTCCACAAAGTAGAAAGAAAACGAGGAGCAAAATAAAAAAAATAATGGGAAAAAGTATCCAGAGATCACTGTTTCCTGCTACCCATGCCCTCCAAAGGGGACGAAACAACCGCCTGGCACAATCGGAGCATATGTCCTGAGGGATTCTTCGTTTCTAATCCATACTTTTTATTTCAGAGAGGAAGGGAGAGGCAGAGAGAAACAGAAACATCAATGATGAGAGAGAATCATGGATCGGCTGCCTCCTGCACGCCCCACACTGGGGATGGGGCCCCCAA
>NW_006298519.1:466170-475385 GCF_000327345.1 Myotis davidii
CTTTGCCTCTTCCCTCCACAGACAGCCCCTTGCCCCAGGGCTTCAGGGTCTGCAGACCTGGGAGCAGCCCATCTCCCCGCCCCCAAGAGCGAGAGCTACAGCCCCGGTTTAATACTTAATTCCACACCAAAGCATGTGTGTTTTTCATTTAAGGGACTTCAGAAGTTGATACTGAACGACTGTCAGGGGCCAGATCGGGCTGCTTTTGTTCTCGGCCCAGTGCTGCCGTGTGGCGCCCGCCTTCACCGCCGCCAGTCTGCACGCAGGCCAGCGGCTCCCCGAGGACCACGCACCTGGAGCCCGCTGTCCCAAGTGCACTTCGGGCTCCTCCTCCCGCCGGGCGCGGGCGCGGGGAGGGCACAGACGGGGCTCCTTCCCACCAGCAGGCCTCCAGGCCCAGCAGTCCCTCCCGAGGGTGTGAGCGGAGACAAACTCACTGGGCCGTCAGTGCCTCCTCGGAATGATTCTCACCTGTGGGAGCACAGGTCCCTGTCCCATTTCTTAAATATCTTCCCAGCGAATGATTCATTCATAATTTAAAAAGTAGACCGTCAATAAGCGGAAAGAAACTGTGCCCTACCTATGCCGTTATTCCGTCGGTTGTTGGTAAATTTGCTAAATTTGGAGATAGGAGGATTTTCATCTCAGTCCTCCTATCAGAGGTCACTGTTAAGGTCACAGTTGAAAGTGTCCCTTAAAGTAAATGCAAAGTCTCACCATAGCCGGTTCGGCTCTGTGTGCAGACTGAAAGGTCCTGGGTTCGAGTCTGGTCAGGGCACATGACCAGGTTGTGGACTTAATCCCCAATGTGGGGCCTGCAGGAGACAGCCGATCCATGATGCTCTCTCATCACTGGTGTTGATATCTCTCTCTCTCTCCCCTCTGAAATTAATCAATAAATTTATATATACATATATATACACCCACACATATATATATACATACATACATATATATATACTAAGTAAATGGAAAATCTTAAGAGGGGCAGGGGGTTAGGACAAAGCATCATATTCAGAAAAATATCTTAAGGACTAGTTAAGAAGACGATTATCAATACAATGATGAGCCAGAGATACCAACAACTAAAATCCAGACACTAAGAGAAGAAGGTACCCTCAGAAGAAGGGCCACCACGGCTGTCTAAGGACCTGGGCAGAAAGACGGGTCGGAAACCAGCATCTTAGCAGGAAGCAACTCAGTCCCTACTCCCTTGCCCGCCTCCGGCTGAGCCTCAGAGAGGGTCTTTGGGGCAACCATGGAGAAAACTTACATCAGAATGTACAGCAGTGAAAATGCCTTCAATAACGAGAATGCTGCTAATTATATCTCCTCTTCCTAACAGGGGGCTGGACACGCCCCGCCCGCGCCCAGCGGGGAGCCTCCCAGACGCACACATGTGTAAAGGCCCGGCCGCCGGCTGGACGATACGAGGTGTGAGAAATGAAAACTTTATGTGCAGACAAATTTAGATTCTTAACATATTTTCACAAGGGGCATAAATAAAGAGAAATCAGGCCGCTGGGACTTCCGAACACGGGAATACAGACTGCGGTTTTGGTTTTAAATGTGAGTACTCAGAGCCCCGGTACCGGAGGAGTGAATAATCCAGCGAGTCACCACAAGTAGCACTTCGGCGTGAACTCAAGGCTCTCCGTATACCTCAAGCTTCTCTGCTCAAGGAGGGAAGGGAGACTGTGCACTTAAATACGGAAAGGGAAGAAGACAAGAGAGGAAAACGCATGAACGTAGAAAACACCGGCCGTTTCCGTTCACGGCGCAGCCTCACACCCCACTAGGGCCAACAGAGGACTTCCGATGTCTGTCCATTTAAACTGACTCTGAGTAGACGATCACAGCTATTTCTAAAATCCTTCCACAGTGACTTACTTATACACATATTGGCACCCTACAGCAAGGGTGGATTTCATAGCCACCACCCAGATTCGACATGAATATTCGATTGTACTTGCTTCAGTGTGCACCTATCAAGCCATCTAGCCACCCACGGACGGCTTTAGGCATTTCAATATGAGGCAGATACCCGACTCCCCAACCCTAACACTGAAGCCGGAATACCATTTAACTAGAGTTCCCTATTTTAGCGTTTATGTGAAATTGGCCTGTGGTGATATCCTAAGATCTGCTGGGTTTTGACACATGTGTGCACCTGTGTTAGCAAAGCCCCTATCAAAATAAATAACTCTGGCTCGGAAGGTTCTTCGTGGTCCTTCCCAGTAGTTCTCCCCACACACCTCCCCCCAGAGACCACCACCCTTTTGATTTCCTCCCGCCGAAGATTAGATGTGCCTGTTCCAAAACTGCATGCAATGCAGTCATACAGCATGCACTGTTTGTGGAAGGCTTTTCTTCACTGTGTGAAGGTTCTGATACTCCGGCAAGCTGATGCATGTATCAGGGGTCCACTCCTCTCTCCTGCTGAGTGGCGCTCACTGGTATGAATACGCTACAATGTATCCATTCACCTGCTGACGGACACCTGGGCTGTTTCCAGGCTTTGACTATTGCAAATAGAGCTGCTATGAATAATGGGTACAAGTCTTTGTGTAGACACATATTTTCCTTTATCCTGGGTAAATAACTCTGAGTAGGGCTGCTGGGTCGGAAGGGAGGAGCATGTTTGCTTTTATAAGAAACTGCCACGCCGGTTCTTTCAAAGTGGTTGGGCCATTTTACATTCCCACCAACAATGCGATGTTTGGGAACTGGGGTTGGTTTCACATCCTCCCCAATATTTGCTGTGGTCAGTCTTTCCACTTTTAGCTAATCTGGTGGGTGTGTAGTAGTAGCTCATCCTGGTTTTCATTTGCATTTTCCTGAAAGACAGAACATGTTAAGAATCTTTTCAGGCCCTGACCGGTTTGGCTCAGTGGATGGAGCGTTGGCCTGCGAACTCAAGGGTCCCAGGTTCGATTCTGGTCAAGGGCATGTACCTTGGTTGCGGGCACATCCCCAGTAGGGGGTGTGCAGGAGGCAGCTGATCGATGTTTCTCTCTCATCGATGTTTCTAACTCTCTATCCCTCTCCCTTCTTCTCTGTAAAAAGCAATAAAAATATATATTTTTTAAAAAGAATCTTTTCAGATATTATTTGGCTGCGGGCATTATATTGCAGTGCTGTTCAAGTAGTTTAATTGAGCTGTTTGTCATTTTATTATTGAGTCATGCAACTTTTTTATATAGCGTAGGTAACAGTGTTTGCCAGATGCATGTTTGCAAGAATTCTCTCCCAGTGTGTGGTTATTCATTTTTTAATTCAGTATCTTTTGATAAGTGAATTATTTTAATTTTTATGAAGTCAATTTTATCAATTGCTTTTTTCCCCGATTATTGTTTTCATAACCAGTATGTTCTACCTTGGCGAATATACCACGTGCACTTGAAGCTTTTGCCTACTCCCAAGTCATGAAGACATTCTATTTTCCTTTAAAGCTTCATAATTTTAGCTTAGGTATTTAGGTCTATCACTCATTTCAAGTCCGTTTTTGTGTATGATGTGAGGTAGAGGGTACGTTTCACTTATTTTCCTACATGGAGCACATACCTAGTTATCCCAGGACCATTTCTTAGAAGGACTTTCCTTTTTCCCTGGAGAACTCTGACACTTGTGTCTAAAAGCAAATGGCCAATTAAGGGCAGGTCAATTTCTGGGGATTGCCCTGATGGGGACCTCCTGCAGCCCCTCCCGCCCCTCCCCCTGGCCGGCCAGCCCCAACAGGGACCAGGTGAGATGCCCCAATTGGCCCTGATCGCTGGCTAGGCCGAGGGACCCCACCCGTGCATGAATTCATGCACCAGGCCTCTAGTTTTGAAATATTTGTGGTTTTCCGAGATACATTTTTGTTATTGATTTCTAACTGAATTCCATCGTGGACAGAAAATGTATTCTGTGTGACCTCAATCGCTTTGTTTATGGAGACTGGTTTTATGGCCCAGCAAATACTCTACTTTGGTGGCCTTGTAAGGAATATACATTCCGCTGGATGCAGTGTTCTACAAACAGCAGCTCTTTAAAAGTGATTGGTAAGTGTTATGCAGATCCTCCATGAATTTTGCTTAGTTGTTCCATCACCTAAAAAGAGAGTGGTATGAAAATCTCCAACTATGACTCTGGACTTGTCTATTTCTCTCTTTAATTTTGTCAATTTTTGCTTCATGTATCTTGAAACCCTGTTACTAGGTAAATGACAGCTCCCTCATTCTTAAAATGGGAACTATGGTAGTACCTATCTCATGGGGTTTTGGTAAAGACTGAATGGGGGGAATACACATAATACACTGTACCTGCCACACGGTAGATGCCTAATTAATGTTAAGTGCTATTATTAAGGTATGGCATCTCTCTGGACAAAAGATGACATAATCTGAGGTAATAGTGATGAAATAATAGGAAATATTATAAATAACAACATATATCAGCCTCATCCTGTTCAACTTCTATCACTGTCTGCTTTTGTTTCATAATCTTTCAGTTATCTTAGGGAAAAGAAATATTGTAATGGAGTCACTAAAGAATTATCCAGAACTGTTAGCTCAAAAAGAAATAAGTTTATCATTTATAATAGGTACTGGATACTGGAGATGAAAAGAATGTGTTCATAGAAAATTGCTTAAATAAATTATGGCCAAACTATATGCTTACTAGTATTTCACATGTAATATAACCATAATTTACATATGTTGTATAGGGGGAAAAAAAGACTAAAGGAAATATACCAAAAGATAATATGATCTTTTATGGATGGTGGGGTTACACATGATTTTCATTTCCTTGGTATTCATTGCCATATTTCCAAGTTTTCTGTAATGAACAAGAATCTATATATATAAAAGCCTAAGTGACCATCAAAACTGAACAACAACCAAATGGGCTGCATGGGGTGACCAGGCCTGCAGGGAGGGCAGGTGGGGGCAACCAGGCCGGTGGGGGGGGAGGCAGATGGGGGTGACTAGGCTACCAGGGGGTCAGTTGGTGTGACCAAGCCAGTGGGGGTGGGGGGGCAGTTAGGGGCGATCAGGCAAGCAGGCAGGTGAGCAGTTAGGAGTCAGTGGTCCCAGATTGTGAGAGGGTGCAGGCTGGGCTGAGGGGAAACCCCGATGCATGAATTTCATGCGCTGGGCCTCTAGTCTTCTTATAATTGAATAATATTTTGAGAAAAATAAATTTAAGTAGTTTTATGTACCCTGGCTGGCTTTCTATCAAGGTTTTTGGTCCTTCAGACTTAAAGTTTTGATCTCCAACATGGAGCTGTAAAGAAATGTTTATTCCTGGAGATGCTTAGAGAAAAGACGATATGGGGATAAAGGAGGCCATAATAATTATCTTCAAACATTTTAACTAATTAACTAACCTTAACTAATCACTATCTTAACTAGCTAACAAATGTCTTAACTATCGTTTGGGGAAAAGTTACATTTTCTCTCTTTGGGTCCATGGCCAGATGCCTCTGTGGGATGGGCTGAGGGCCCGTCTTGGGGGAGGGCTGTCACAAGATGCCTGGACTGAGCTGCCTCGGGTTACACGTGCTCAGCACATACTTGTCAGCTGTATTGGTGAGGATTAAGACAGTTACATTTCATTTTGTTAAGTTTAGAAAAGAGAAGATGCCATAGGATATTTCCAGAAGTAGGAAGGATCCTGAGAGATTACAAATAAAACGCCAAGAAGCCCTGGCCCGTGTGGCTCATTGGCTGGAGAGCCATCCCATGCACCCAAGGTGGGGGGGTCGATTCCCGTCAGGGCACGTATGGGGACGGAGGTGGGTGGGGGAGTTGCGGGTTCGATCACTAGTCGGGGAACCTGCAGGAGGCAACTGATCGATGTTTCTCACAGCCATGTGTCTGTCTGTCTGTCTGTCTGTCTCTCTCTCTCTCTCTCTCTCTCTCCCCCTCCCTCCCTCCCTCCTTCCCTCCATCTACCCCCCTTCCTCTCCTAAAATTAATTTTTAAAAAGCCTATTATCAGGTGAGGGAGGAAACCTCCAAGGAAGCAGAGAGAAAGCCACACCTCGCATACAGCCTCCACCTCAGTCTGCGGCCCATGCCCCCTCCAGGCACCTCCTGTACGCTGTGCGTTAGTGGGCCAAGCTGGCTTCCATGAACCCTCAGACCTAGGATGCCGGCCAAGACCTCGGACCGGGCAACTGTGTGCCTGCCCACGCCCCTCTGCCCACTGCGCCCTCCAGGACGCGCCTAAGGCTCTGTGGGCAGCGGGGCCCGCTCCACCACAGCCAAGTCTCGACTCCACGGTGTCCCCCACCGTGGGCCCTGGGTTCTGGAAGCCCTTCTACGCAGACACCACGCAGCTCGAATGGAGACACCTGCATCAGCACCTGGGTGACCACCCCGGCAGCAGCTGCCCGCGTTCAGAGGCAGGGGACCCCCCGTCCCACTGGGCCACCCGTCCTCGCTGCTGCTAGTCTGAGACAGCACGGAACTCTGAATGGTGCGGCGTTTCAGGAATAATGCGCACAGAGCTTACCCGTGACACGTAACAAGCAAGAAACACAGTGTGTTCGTTTGATTGTACAGGAAACAGGAAGAACTTACAACAGATCCACGCAGTCCCCCTTCCCCAAACCCTCCGAGCGGTCCAGCCACGCGGTCAGCCAAGACCTACCCGCCCCGGCCTGCAGGGCCCAGCTGGAAGGACCTTGGACGCTTCTCGGCCAGCGGTCTGGACACTTGTGTCCTGAGGGATCTGGGCTCTGAGAAGGCCCCCGCCCCCCCTGCCCTCAGCCCCATCTGTAAGTGAGGAATTTCATTCGAAACGGCTTCTTGCTTTAGAAATGGGTATCTAAGCCATGGACCTGGCACAACCTTCTTGTTTGATAGCTGAGGAAACAGGCCCAGAGAGGTCGGGGGATTCACCCAACATCACACAGCCGGCGGGTCAGGAGACATAAAGGTCCAGCCGAGTCGCCAGGGCCATTGACACGGCCACCCCACCGCGCAGTTCCGCTTTCAGCTGAACTCTGTGCCCGCAGAGGACACAGCCTCAACCTGCGGCAACGACACGAGCATCCAGGCGGAGAGGTGGGTGCAGGCCCCCCGCAATTCCTTCCCCCCGCGCCTCCGCGCCCCTTCCCACGTCCCAGGAAAATAGTTGGCTGCCAGGCAATGACTTCATCGTTTTCCTTCTCGCTAATTTGAATACTCTTGTGGGAGAGCCAGACAGAGAGAGAAAATGATGAATGACTCCTTGTGCAATGCAGAAAAAATGCGGCGCTTGGGATCTCAACGTGACGGAATCCCCTCATGCAGAAAGAGAACACGCTGCTCGCCACCGCGCAGAGCAGGCCGGTATCTCCGCTCCGAGCACCGGGCCAACGGGGAGGCGCGGAAACGATGTTAAAGGGGCAGATGAAAGCAAATCAACCCTCACCTCCAAAGCAGGTAAGTGTGTTACTGGAAAGGAAAACACAAGTTTTTCTACGTGAGTCACAAAGCAGTCTGGGGAGAAGTGGAAAAGGGGGAGAGGGATGCTGAGTGGGGCGAAGGAAAAACATCTGCTCAGCCATCCAACACAGTTACAGATTTTTACCAAAACACTTTGTTTTTTTAACCCAGAACTCAGCCTCTCTCTCCTCACCGCCTATATATATATATATACACGGATGAGCGATCATACTTGAATTATCGTGATCACTAAATCCTAAGAATATTTAACATTTCCACTTAGAAACTAATGTTCACTCATAAACCAAGTGGGGGTTTTTCCTGCCTTTACAGAAGTTGGTGTTTTTTTTTAATTAAAATATATTGGATATATAACATTGCGTAAAATTAAGGTGTAGATGTTAATTTGATACATTTATATGTTGATTGCCACTGTAGCAATAACTAGTTCATTTACCATGTTACACAATTATCGTTTCTTTTTAGTGGAATAATTAGGTTCTAGTCTTTTATTTAGCAAGTTTGATGGCTACAATACAATACTGTTGTCCCTATTCACCATCCGGGGCATTAGATCTTGAGTTATTTATGGGCAGATCTCGTTTTATTGTGCTTCGCAGGTTTGGCGTTTTCATTAACATCAAGGCCAGACCCTCCACCGGCAAAAAGTCATGACTTGCTAAGGGTTCAGATGATGGTTAGCGGTTTTTAGCAATAAAGTGCGTTTAAATGAAAGGGTGCTCATTGTTTTACAAGACATAATGCTATTGCACACTTAATGCACTGCGGGATAGCGCAAACATAACTTTCTAAGCAATGAGAAACCAAGCAATCTGACCCTGTATTGCAATACCCCTTTACTGCGATGGTCCGGAACGGAACACAGTGTCCCGAGGCCGTCTGAGGCCACACATAGCTAATGTCCAGCAGTGCTTGTCTTTCTCTGCCTGGCTGTTCTCACGCAGCATAAGGTCCTCGAGGTCCGGCCGTGCTGTTGCATGGCCAAGTCTGAGAAACCCCGCTTTCTCACCAGCCATTTCTCACGGCATTAGAATCTCGGACACACTCCCCATCCGCGTGTCTGTGGTTTCCATGCCCGTGGCTCTCCGCAGCCGCCCCTGGGGAACGCACTGCCTGGCTGAGCTGGGAGGCAAAGAGGAGACGAACCCAGCACCTACCGACCACCTGCTCCATGGCACTACCCCTTTGTCCCTGGTGACGTGAGTGGCCGTCCTGTGAGTGGGCATCCCTGCCTGCCCACTGAGAAGAGACGCCGGAGCTCGGCAGGGCCAGCCAGGGTCCTCTCAGGCTCCCTCTGCTACTCCGGGGCAGTTGAAGGGGCCGTTGAGATGGCGCTGTGGCTAAGAGGGAACGCCTGCGCCCTCTCTAAGCGACTGAGGCCTTCCCAGCTAGCAGAGGACGGCTCCCTTCTACACTGCGGCTGGCACGCTGGCTTTCTCTCTAAGGTACACTGAGCCGGGGAGTAAGACCTCACAAGAACTCCCTGCCCCGTCTTCACTGACTGACGTTTCTACCTTGTCTTGCTTTATTCCCTCTGTGGTCTTTTATATTTGCTTTCGTAATAACAGAGGCATCGACAAAATGAATGTCAAATATGTGTATACGATCAAGCAATTCCACAGAATAATAAGTATCTGAGGTCTTAAAAGAAACAAGAGAATAACGCGGTACTGGACCCTGCATTGCCCTGACTGGCACAGACGGGTCAGGGGTCTCCAAGGAAACGGGTTGGGGGGTTGGGGGGTGTGATGCGCCCGGATGATGCGGGGGGTGATGC
>NW_006298519.1:475442-476438 GCF_000327345.1 Myotis davidii
GCGCGGGTGATGCGCGAGGCACGCCCGGGACTGACGGACTGTCCACGCCGCTGAACGCTGGCCCTCTCCACTGACTGCTGTCAGCCAGGAACACGATAAGGTGTTCAGGTTTATAAAGAGAAAGTCTGACCTGAGAGAGAACTGGCTCCACGAATTTTAAGGGAAACACAACCACGGACCATCGGCTAGGTTTTCTCATCTTTCAAGGAAAACTGTACTAAAATAACACCTTTTCTTGGCAAAACAGTAACCAGTGCTGAGCCATCCTGCTTCTGGTATGTCAGGAAAGAGCTGTCAAAGTCTTCGACAGACACAACCCCAGCCAAACAGCCAAGGCCGACCGTGTCCTGGCTCTCAGCGCTGCCAGGGGGGTGCAGGGTGGAGACGGCGGAACAGTCACAGCAGCGCTTCATGGCCCTGCGGAGCCATCTCGGGGCGCCTCGCCCTGCCCAGCCTGGGGTGGGGGTGAGGCCTCAGCCGGGATTCCCCGCTGGGCGAGCTGAGCTGAGGGGACAGGAGCGGAGGAGCGGCACTTACAAAGGGCACAGAGAAGAAAAGGCAGACACCGTTTCCAGCTGCATCACACAGACAGGGAGGAGAAGCCAGGTTCCTGGTCTGCCCAAAGCTGCTCATGCAGTAGAAGGTGCCACCCGGGCAGCCATACCGCGGCCGGGCCTCAGCCCCCGTCACACCCAGTCAGGGCCCAGTGCCGCGCTGCGTGAAAGAGAAACGGCGTCTCGGCAAATACCTCCACCGATGGATGCCCGGCCACGTGTCTCCTGGTTTCTGTCTGTTTATTTTTCCTAAAAGTCTGTACACGTTCAGAGGGTGAAGGCCCCCACCTCTGAGGACATGCGGTAGCCGTGCTGGGGTTTGGATTCGGTCCGAGGAAGGCCCATGTTTCGGGCACAGCGGTCCCTGCCATGGCCGCGTGCCCCCCACCCAGGGGTACCCGTCGCTCACGGGGCATCAGCCGCAGATGCCTGCACTCCGCTC
>NW_006298519.1:476520-478591 GCF_000327345.1 Myotis davidii
CCCAGTTCTCCTGAGAATGCCGTCTACACAGACACTGTCACCCCAGAATGGCTCACGGCACGATAAGTCAGTGACAAGCCCTGGCCGGTGTGGCTCAGTGGTTGAGCTTCAACCTATGAAGCTGGAGGTCATGGTTCGATACCCGGTCAGGGCACAGACCTGGGTCGCGGGCTCCATCCCCAGTGTGGGGAGTGCAGGAGGCAGCCAATCAATGATTCTCTCTCATCACTGATGTTTCTCTCTCTCCCTCTGCCTTCCTCTCTGAAATCAATAACAATGTGTATATTTTTTAAAATCAGTGACAAAATGTAAAAATAGACGTCCTAGAGCACGAACCATGTAGAGGCT
Organism: Myotis davidii; assembly: GCF_000327345.1. Taxonomy (NCBI): domain Eukaryota; kingdom Metazoa; phylum Chordata; class Mammalia; order Chiroptera; family Vespertilionidae; genus Myotis; species Myotis davidii. The sequence continues at coordinate 476,869 of NW_006298519.1, forward strand.
CTCTGCAAAGCAAGAGGCCGCTTTCTAACTCAGCCCCGGGCGTTCGGGTGAGAAGGTTAATCGGGCATCAAGTGGGGACCCCAGAAAAGGCCTCTGATGGGGAACATGCCTGCACAGCCCTTTCTTTAGTCATGACCACCAGAGTCAAAAGCTGGCGTTAGACCCTAAGCCTTCATTTAGAAATAAACATTAAAATGGAGCTTTCTTTAAAACTCTCTGATAATCTGCACTTTAAAAGTACCAAATTGGCCCATAAAAAAATCTCACGCTAATTATTCCAAAGCAATCGACTTCTTTAAGGTCCTTTATTTCACAATTATGCTAACATCCCATTAATTTGGGACACTTACCCATGTATTTACTCTTTGCTCATTACCTACGTGCACATTAAGAGAACACCCATCACACAATACAGGCATTAATATGTAAAACATCAACAAAAGCCATCTGGAAAGCTAATGAATAATCAAGGGATTTCAAATTAAGCTACAGAATTTTCCCTTAGAATCTTTAGGACAACACTGTCAAGTTCAATCTATTCACTTGGCCTCCAGAATCAATTTTTCAAACTTTATGACAGGTCTAATCGCTTCCACCTGTGTCTCCAGCTTGACTCTTGACTGGCATGCTACCAGCCAGGGTGAAAATGCAGACAAAGATCCCTATTAGGACCCGGCTGTTTCTCTACTGTGAGGTCACTCAGCCATTAAATTAGTTCCAGCCCAATCTCTGTCCCCTCCGCCTCGCCTTCGGGAGGAGGGTGCCGAGTAGCGAGCAAGGGGAGCAGCATCAGGAGAGAAGAAAGGGGTACAGGGCCGCTGGGACTGAGCCGACACCCAGGCAGACGGAGAAAAGCTGGGATGGGCCCCAAATTCTGAGCCCCAAATTCTGAGACCAAAATACTATCTTTCTTAAATGATGGTGGCTATTCTCCTCCATGCACTCTCCCCCAAAATGTTTTTCTTTAATATGTTTTTATTGATTTCAGAGAGGAAGGGAGAGGGAGAGAGAAAGAGAGAGAAACATCAATGATGAGAGAGAATCATTGACTGGCTGACTCCTGCACGCCCCCCACTGGGAATTGAGCCCACAACCTGGGCATGTGCCCGGAAAGGGAATCGAATGGTGGCCTCCTGGTTCATGGTCGGGGCTCCCCAAAATGTGTTTTATCACGATTGTATGGGTTTGCTTTTCCTTGTCTGCGCCTTTGGTGGTAGAAATCAACTGAATTTCATACAAGGTTTCCCCAACTACCGTGAGGCTGATCAGAAAACCACTGCAGCCTTCTCACGACACTGGAGGTTCTGGGAGTCAGACAGGCTGGCTGCCTGGCAGGTGCTGGCCTGTGAGTGTCGCCTGGTTGCAGAGTAGAGTTGAAGGGACCCGGGAGCACCCGGAGCCCCAATCCCACAGCTGAGGGGGGAGCACCCAGAACCCCGATCCTGCCACTGATGGGGGAGCACCCAGAGCCCCAATCCTGCAGCTGAGAGGGAGCACCCGGAGCCCCAATCCTGCAGCTGAGGGGGGAGCACCCAGAGCCCCGGCCCCATCGCTGAGGGGGGAGCACCTGGAGCCCCAATCCCACAGCTGAGGGGGGAGCACCCAGAGCCCCGATCCTGCAGCTGAGGGGGGAGCACCCGGAGCCCCGGCCCCATCGCTGAGGGGGGAGCACCCAGAGCCCCGATCCCGCAACTGAGGGGGGAGCACCCGGAGCCCCGATCCC
>NW_006298519.1:478921-480807 GCF_000327345.1 Myotis davidii
GAGCCTCGATCCCGCCGCTGAGGAAAGCGAAGCCCAGGGCATGGCTGCAGCGGTTACAGAGCTGGCGGGTGCCCAGCCTTCAGGTCCAGTATTTGCCCGGCCAGGCGGAGCTTCAGGGCGTCAGGAACGATGCTGACACAGGACAACCTGCTCAAAACACCTCACTGGCCAGTCAAGCTCTCTCCCTGCATCGTGCTACCTATGGGCCCACCACCCGCGGCCCCAGCTCCCCACGCAGCCCACACGGTGCACGGAACCACGTGGACTGAATGCACACCTGTCTCCCGATGAAATGCCCGGGAGGCGGGGAGGGCGCCTACTCCATCATTCTCCCTCCGGCGCCTGGCTCGGTGCCTGGCACACAGGACGCACTCCATCCACGCTTGCTCATTGAGTGATGAAGGCAGACGTAAGCCTGAAAAGTCAAGGGGCTTACACAATGTGGAGGAAACAAATGTATCTAATAAGGAAACAGAAATTGTTCTTTGCAAATAAAACCAGCACACCTGTGGCCAGTCGATGGCAGATGCACAAGAATCAAAGGGAATCACAACGAGTCTGGGGCCGCCCGGCTCCCCACACTCTGCCGCACTCACGGGGCGTTCGGTGTCTGGCAGAGGCTCAGAAAAGAGACAACAATAAACAATAAATAAATAAATGTAAAATAAAAATGACACAGCAAGTCAAATACATGACACGATCCCAAAGGACCACAGTGACTCGGTGACCCCCAAGCTCCTGAGCTCCGTGGTCCAGCCTCCGCCCTCCTCACGGCAGAGGGTCAGCCACGCTCATCAGGCGGTTACACAGGCACGCGGGCTCCTGGCCACGCCGCACGGTGAGCACTGGGGTGTCCTCCGGCAGTGACGACGGACCGGAAGGGGCCCATCCACACCCCGGCCGGCGCCCACCCCGCCCACAGCTCCCGTGCGGAGGGCTTTCTGGGTCCGCAGCTGGAGGGCGCGACTGGGAACACACACAATTCACTGGTCCGGACCCAGGACTGAGCCCCTGCCCTAGGGACCCGTCCAACTGCTGAGCAAACCGGTCTCAGGGACTCCTACCAGGAAACAGCACCGGAAGGAGAAGGAAGGGTCTAACATGGTCCAGAACCAGCATCACACCCAAGAGGTGCTGCCGTGACGACAGAGCGGACGGTGCAGTTCACGGCCAGAAAGGCGCCTCGGAGAAAAGGACCGGGGGAGGATGCGGGGCGGGACCGCCTCGAACCCGACTGGGGAGCGGGGCTCAGACTCCCTGGGAACATCACTCTCACGGTTTTTACTTTTATTTTTATTGGGGGGAGGGGCCACAGGCCCTCCAATTGCCTTGATTTCATTATCAGCTAGAAACTCCCCTATTCCCTGTGCTACCGCCTCCCCAGCTCCCCCCCCCTCCGCGGAGACACTGGCTCAGCCTTAACCATCCGGGCAGGCGGGGCAGGGTTGGAGGTGGGCAGTCACGGCTCAGGACCCGCCTGCGCTCACACCCAGACCTCAAATGCCAGCGCCCGGGGTCTCCCTCTTTGCAGTCCCTGAGGAAACAGAACGTCCTCCAAACTATTTGTCCAAAGAGAAATGTCCAAACCTTCCCCGATTACAGCAACGTAAGAAAAACCATCTAAAGACATCAACTAAGCAGCAAAACAAAACCAGTGTCCCCACTCAAATAGGGACCCCACTATGAGTTCAGGTCCTGCAGGTGCTGGGGGCCGAGCGCATCCGTGTCAGTGGACAGACCGCGGCCTGAGAGGCCTGCCGTCCCCAGAGAGCCTGTGGCTGAGCAGCGGCGTCACTGACCAGCGTTAGGACTGCCTTCCGGGAGGAGGGTGCGGGTGTGGGTGGGAGGAGGGTGCGGGTGCTGGGTGGGAGGAGGGTGCGGGTGTG
>NW_006298519.1:480941-483382 GCF_000327345.1 Myotis davidii
GGGAAGGAAGGAGCTGTGGTAAGGGGTACCTGGGCCTGCGGCAGGACTCTGCTCCCCAGGATGCACTTAAGGGCAAAGACGGGTCCTTAGAGACCAGGCTAAGGCCATCCACACCCATGGTACCACGGGCACCATGTCTAGGACAGATGCAAAGAGGGCCAACAGGAGAAACAGATGCATCTGAAACCGGTTGGAGGACAGCTCTACGGTGCCTGGACCGCCAGCGAGGTGAGCAAGTGGGTCCCAGAGCAACGGAAGTGAATATCCCGGGAGCCAAATGACCAAACTATGAAGACGCCCCACTTCAGGCACATCGTGAGGAGGCAGGGTTCTTTGGAAAAAATAATAATACTGAGAAACTATAAGGCAGCAGGAAAAGAGGGAAGCCAAACCTGAGAGGGACTGACTCCATAGAAGACACCACTGGCATGAGTGTAAGAGCTGAGCCCAGCTGCTGTGAAAGGGGGTTTAGGGGTACGGCGCTCACTCACAGGGTCGCCAGGAGGGGACGCCAACCCAACGGCACACAGCACACATGCTCCCTCCTTTCTTAGGAAGGAAATTCTCAATATTTAGCCCGTATAGGTCCCAAGGGGTGGGGGCAGAAATAGTAAAACAGGATTTTAGAGACCTTATAATAAAGATCTATATCTGCCAGGCCAGTGTGGCTCCGTGGTTGAGCTTCGGCCATGAACCAGGAGGTCATGGTTCCATTCCTGGGCAGGACACATGCCCAGGTTGTGCGCTCGGTCCCAGTGCGGGGCATGTAGGAGGCAGCCGATCCATGATTCTCAATCATCATTGATGTTTCTATCTCTCTCTCCCTCTCCCTTGCCCTCTGAAATCAATAAAAAAAATATATATTTTTTAAAAAGATCTACATCTAATTTAAATTTCACTTCTAGTCCAGTCCATAGGAAAGAGCCACTCAGCTGCCGCAAGAGCCGTGGACGTAGAGAGAAACAGCGTGGACAGAACCCGGTCCGGGGCCTGGAAACCCTTCCGCCCAGCGAGCTGACCCACGACGTGATGCCTGTAATCATCATAAACATGCAGAGACAGCAACGCTCCCACACACGCTGATGACAGCGTTTGACTCGGTTCCAGCGATGACCCCAGGCACTGAAAGATGATGTAGGAAATTAGTGGACACACGTGAAGCACATAAAAGCCGTGTCTGGGAGATAAAAGCTTTCACTACATGCTGGCTATTATTACTGTTATTATGACCACAATGCACTGTGTTTCCATAAGGGTGGCTTATGTGGGATCAAATGTAACACTGGCTGCAGAAACGGGTTTGGTCTTATGCTTAGGAAGTAATAAGCCAAGACTATTGAACCTCAGAGGGAAGGCGGGGAGGGAGGGGGGTGGGAAGAGCTCAGACAATGAACTTGTGTGCATATAGGCATGACCCACGGACACAGACAGTGAGGTGGTGAGGGGGCGGAGCAGGCTGGAAGAGGTTAGTGGGAGTATCTGTGGCATACTTTCAACAAAGATTTTTAAAAAAAGAAAGTTATAAGTCATATGTTTCGCTTGTGGATCTTGCAGTTCTTTTGTGGACAATTCTGTCACTAAGGTGACCTCTTCAAGTTCCTCCCCTTGAAAAAGGCGACAGCCCCCAGGGATTTCTCCCCAGACTCTTGGCCTCGGATTCCAGGGAGCCACCACCTCCGAGGGTAAGTCTCGGTGAGCGGCAACTACCTCTCAGGGTCTGCTCTGAGCCGAGCAGAGGGTCAGCCATCGGCCATCAAAGCCAGACCAGGCAGGAGGAGAAACAGAAAAGATTTGTAAATGCCCCGGGAAGAGTTAAAATATTTTTCTTTCATAAAAACAGAAAGTCTTAATCCTACAGAAGTTTCCGGCTCCACTGTCATCGAGCTCAGCTCTACATGTTTACAGAACCACGCTGCGTAGACAGGATTCTCATTTTTTTATTAAAAGGTCAATATCAAAAAGATCTTTCCCATATCCAGGGTCCCTAAGCAGTGTGTTTGCATGGCATTATTTTCCATCCTAAACACAGGCTCCCCTGGGTGTAAGGAAACCCAAGCGCCCAATCGATTGCACGGAGCCTGGGTCCACGCACCCCAGCAGGGCCCACAGGCATCCTGGTAACCACTGCCCGCCACACAAGCACACAGACCATTATTCCAATGTTTCGAGATCGTCCAACATAAAGTAATCTTCCCTTATGTCCCTGGAAATGCCGAAAAAGCTCTGGGAGTGCCAATGTTTTTCCATCCATGTTCTATTTCCCCAAATCTTGTGTTAAATGGCAGGTCGTGATTTTTTTATTTTTTGTAGATGTAATTATCATGGGTCACCCTCTCAATATAACAGACTGTTCATTTGAGTAACAAAAGATTATCACAGGTTTGTACAGCAAGTAGGACTGTTCCGCCTAAAACAGGGGTTCTCAACCTGTGGGTCGCGAC
>NW_006298519.1:483658-493090 GCF_000327345.1 Myotis davidii
AAGAACTGTGGTTCCCACGGCTCATATCCCCTTCCTACTGCTCCCCTCACTCTGTCAATTCCCCACGCCAGCAATGTTCACGCAGTGTGCTGCAGGAGCTCTTAAACATGCCACACCTGACTATTTAGTCGGGGGCACAGACCACTTTTCCCTTAGGTCCGTGGTCGGCAAACTGCGCCTATATAGTTTAAGTTTAAAAAATTTGGCTCTCAAAAGAAATTTCAATCGTTGTACTGTTGATATTTGGCTCTGTTGACTAATGGGTTTGCCGACCACTGCCTTAGGTTGTCAAATAAAAAATGACAACAGCCAACACAACAATAGGCGTCCGATGTGAATGAATAAAAATCATACCTATTGTTCTGTGTCAAATCAGCGAAAACCACATCGTGTGCTGCAGATTTTAGTAACTAGCTTGTGTGCGCCGTGAGGGGGAAAAGGTTGAAAATCGCTGCCTCACAAATGCTTTTCCTGCAGCCTCTATTCTCAGCAAAGCTGCCATTTCCATGACTTTGAGAATGAGGGTCAAGAAATCCTAACGTCACCGTTTGATATCAACATGCTATCAAATTCCAGAAGTTATTAAGAAGAGAGGCCAAACATTCCCATATGTTCCATACACTGAATTATGCAGCTAACCATGCAATCTAACAGGGGGAAGTGTCTGAAACCAGGGATCTGGGGTTTTTTTGGGGGGGATCTTACATTCCTTACATTTTAGTCCCATGTTGAGGGAAGATGCTTTTCTTATTCATTCCCTCCATAACCCTACTTGTTAAACTATCTCAAAATAAGAGCATTAATTAATACTGACTAATTTGGGAGTTTAAACAAGTCCTTTCATCTGTTTTCCATTTTTTAACCTTTAATCAATGTCCAGGAAACAGAAGGAACTGAAAGGAAAATTTTTAATAAATGTCGAACATCCACGTGGGATTACAGAGTGCTCCAAAAATGTCTTGGGCAGGAACGCAGCGAAGTACAAAGCTCCGATCCGTTTCAACTGAACACAGCTTACACGTCGTGCAAACCTGCTCTGCTGACAACCCCGCAAAGGACGTCAACTAAATGTTTAACGCCGGTGCCAGCAACGCGAAAGCGAAATGATAACTTGAGCAGCAATGCCACCTGTTAAACGTCTTTTCATAACGTGCTTTTCCCCGAGAACATTCTGAAAGGCCTGATTAAAAAAAGGCTCACGGGCACAGAAACCACCCAGGCTTTAGAACGCAACCCTGTGATCAAAGAGCTGCACTCCATTTCTCTTCCTGCGTCTGGAGTCTTCCCGGACAGGGCAACGCCTGCCTTCCAGACGGGATGATGGAACGTTCTGGTTCTATGGGCCTATCCCTTCTCCCCAGCGCTGGTTAGAGGCAACGAACCTTCGCACAGTAGGACTCATCTGCACAGGGCCTCCACTTACCCGTCCAGAAGATTCATGGTGGAGGACGTCACTTCAGCGAACAGAATTACTTTCCCCAGTTGCTTTGTCTGCAAGTTTTGCCGGTAGATCTCCAAGTCAAAATGTGCGGACGAGAAGGCCGTCGCGTCGGTCACCACGGGGAGAGCCGCTGGGGTGACCTCCATTTCAGGCGAGTAGGATGGGACAAAGGTGAGGGAGAGCTGGCTGGATTTTATCACTCCTCCAGCATCCACACGTCTCTCCAGCCACCGCAGGAGAGGGTCCCGGACTTCCTGCGTCGTAAGGAAAGAAATGGGAAGGTCGTAACGCGCATTACCTTAGGCGAGGGTAGCTTTTCCTTAAGATGGCACTTAGGTCGCATAAGCACTTCTAAGTCATGACCAATAAACGCTACCTTCGCGTGTTCTCAACGCTGGAACGATTCTCCGACAGGCAGGAAGGACGCTGAGTGCTTAAACCACAAAAATAAACGGCCAGAAACCAGGATCCAGGAAATGAGTAGAGTCCTTCTCACACTTTCTGTCCTGAATTCTCCACAGCCCCCTCCAGCTCTCGGGCTCACTAGGAATCCTCCAGCCTTCCGTGCATTTTACAGAAAACGCGTATCCTCCCACTTTCCCCCACGAGGACACGCATTCTCCCATCTGGGAGAAACCCCCAAACCCAGGTGGAGGCGGCCCCGGGGACCAGCACTGAGGTGCCGAGAGCTTTCAGCTCAGCCTCCGAGCACAGTCCCGCTCGCCGTCCCGTGGGCATGCGCTCTAAGGAGGAAGAAGACAGAATGAATGAATGACGGGCACAGGTAACGGGCTGGAGGTTGGTGCCCCCAAATTCTTATGTTGAAATCCTAACCCCCAAGGCGATAGCACTGGGAGGTGGAACCTTGGAGAGGGGATTAGTTATGTCCGCAGAGCCCTCCTCAATGGGGTTAGTGCCTTTATCAAAGCCCCCAGGGCGATCCCTCACCCTCTCACAAGGGAGGGCACAGCGACCAGACGGCCGTCTGTGGCCTGGCAGAGGGCCCTCGCCAGAACCAGCCATGCTGGAACCCTGATCCCGCCTTCCAGGCTCCAGAAGCAGGAGAAATGACTCTGTCCTTGACAAGCCGCCCGGTCGGTGCCATTCTGCCTCACGGCCTGAACTGACTGAGACCCCCCAAACCTCAGAGCTGGCCACTAGTTAAAAGCAACTCTGCTCCTTAAGTGTTGGTCAGCCCTCTTAAGGGGCTGAGTGGACAGGTCTGACGTCCCCTCCTCACATTCCCAGGGCCGCTGGTCGTCACAAGGGAACCACACAGGCGAGAGATACACCGGGTGGAAGGGTAAACCGTCCAGATAACGGAAGTGTCGCAGACTCTAGCTCTCACTAGCCACGCGGAGCGAGGCGGTGGCTCGGTGGGTGCAGGCAATGTCAGCCCCCGCTCAAAGTCAATGACAACCCGAGTGGCACCGGGAGGGAACAGCCGGCAGGCGACAGAACTTCCAGGACCGAATAAAGCAGGGAGTCCTCTCTGGAGTGAATTATCCGACACCAGTTAGGCATCATTTATCTAAAAAATATCTGTGTCTCACAAATAGTGCCACAGTGGACAGAGGACGGAAGGCCGGCGGGTGTACACACAACTACCGCAGAGTGTGACATAGGACAAGAGCTAAGGAAATTCACTCCAACAACTCCAATACACTTCCCTTTGGCAATGTGGTCCGCCTGACTGGCCAGGTAGAGTCACCTGCTCTTATTTGCACACCAGTTGGGAGCAGATTCTCAAAGAATTATATTATCACTAGAGGCCCGGTGCACGAATTCATGCATGGATGGGGTCCCTCGGCCTGGCTGGCGATAGGGGCTGATCTGGGCCAGCCAGCTGAGGGGGGTGAGTGGGAAGGGACACGGAAGGTTGGCTGGCCGTGGGAGGTTGGCTGTGGAAGTGCACTGACCACTAGGGGTCAGCTCCTGCATTGAGCATCTGCCCCCTGGTGGTCAGTGCAGGCCATAGCGACTGGTCGACCAGTCATTCCAGTCATTCGGTCGTAATGGTCACTTAGGCTTTTATATATATAGAGCACTATATCTACTAATTATGAAAGTAATAGTCCCAATTATGTTTTTTAAAGCAATACTTTGATGCACAAATGCAAAAAGTAAAATTGATGAAAGCAATGTATGTGTTTTTTTTCCTCTTATACTTCCTTCACATAATCTTTCAGGATTATGCAGAGCCAAGTAAATTACTCAGGACAAACAGAATCTAAAAGATATAAAATGAGGCCGGAAGCCTCTTAAGAAATATAACCGTATACTACCCATAAATATTTACATTCATGATAGTCAAACGCAACTTTAAGCCATCAAAACCAAGGACACAAAGGAAGCATTTAGGCTCTCCCACACCCGTTATCTCTGGATAATAGAATAAAATTCTGGTTGCAAGAAATATCAGCATTACTACCTGTCTGATGCAGATCTGCCTGGAATGTCCCTTCAAATGCACTCAAGTTACAACAATGACTTAAGAGCTATACAAGTAGCTGATGCCATGTGTAGGAAAAAGGATTCATGATTCTTGGCTTAACTCTACTAATGACCACTAAGGCAGTGTAGATATTCTGTTGACAAAAGAGGTTTGAATCATATATATCAAGGCAAATAGGCTGACATAAGTAGTGTTACCCAACCCCAATCCCAAATCCACCTAACTCTTTGAAGCCAAGTAGTTCTATTGAAAACAAAAAACAACTGCTATCAATTTTACCCCAATGGAATTCATAAAAACCTTCTAATTAATGTTTTTTTTAAAAAAAGATTTGAATTTCAAGAATTTAGTTTTTACCTTTCTCTAAGATTTCAGGCTAATTAAATACAATTTCGGTAGAACCAAAATCTGAATTTTTTATAGTTACATAACTGCTGGCCCTTTTGAACTGGCCACAGCACTGAGTCGATCGCTAGCCATTCGCAGGAAAAGTGAACGTGCCTTTGTTTCTTGCTGGAACACATTGCACACAATGATGAAGATGCTAAGGAATCTACCAAAAAAGTACCAGAACTAGTAAGCGAATTCAGCAAGGTTTCAAAATACAAGGGCAATACACAAAAACTGGGTGTATTTCTCTATATTAACCGAGAATATTTGGAGTCTGAAACTTCTAAAAATACCATTTTAATAGGCCTGAAACATTTAGGGACAAATTAAACAAAATATGTGCCAGACCTGTACACTGAAAACTACAAAATACTCCTGAGTTGAAAGTTAAAGGAGCTCAAAATAACTGAGGAAATATACCATGTTCATGGATTAGAAGACTCAATATTACTAAGATGTCAATTCTTCTCCAAATTGATCTATGAATTCAATGCAATTCCAATCAAAATCCTAGAGACCTTTTTTTTTTTTAGAAATTGATAAGCAGGTTCTAAAACATATACAGAAATAGAAAAAACCTAGAATGACCCAGACAATTTGGGGGGGGTGGGGGGTTGGAAGATTTATCTTTCAAGACTTATTACAAAGCTGCAGTAATGAAGATTGTGTGGTACTGGAGTGCAGACAGACATAGATCACTAAAACAGAACAGGGTCCAGAAACAGAGCCACAAATGTATGTTTGACTGATTTTCAACAAAAGTGCCAAGACCATTCACTTGAAAAAAGGATCATTTTTTAAATGCATGGTACTGAAACAATTGTACATCCATATGCAAAAAAACACACAAATAAAATAATCTTATCCTGCATGTATACAAAAATTAATCTGAGCCCTGGCTGGTGTGCCTCAGTTGGTTGGGCGTCGTCCTGTGTTTGAAAAGGTTGCTGGTTCTGACAGATGTCTCACTCTCTCATTGATGTTTCTCTCTCTCTCTCTCTCTCTCTCTCTCTCTCTCTCTCTCTCTCTCTCTCTCTCTCTCTCTCTCTCTCTCTCTCTCTCTCTCTCTCTCTCTCTCTCTCTCTCTCTCTCCCTCTCCATTCTGCTCTTTAAAAAAAATCAATTAAAAAATCTTTTTTTAAAAATTGTATCAACAAATCATAGACCTAAATGTAAAACTCTGAAACTTCTAAAATAAAATTATAGGAGCAAAACTTTCTGACCTTGGGATAGGTAAAGCTTTTCTCAGATAGAGCAAAAGAAGCATGAACCATAAAAGAAAAAAATGATAAACTGGACTGCATAAAAATTAAGAGCATTAAGAACTGCTACTCTTCCAGAATTGTAAACAAACAAACAATTCAACTTAGAACGTCAGTGAAAAGGTTGGAACAGACACTACCCAAAGGAAAACATCAGGTGGCCAAAGAGTACATGAAAAAATACCAGCATCCTTTATCACCAGGGAAATACGAACTGAAGCCACAATGAGGTACCACTACACACCCACCAGAACGGAGTGCAGCTAAGAGAAGAGACGTTCAGGATGCTACTACGTACAGTCCCGTTAGAGCCATTTCACCATCACTCGTCTCCTCGGCTACATTTATCCGTCTAAGAAGATTCAGTAAACGAAGCACAGCCATCCCTCTGATTCGGTGTTAGACTCGAAATATTTACTACCACCTGTGTGTGGTTTGGTCCTCCCCTTCCCAAGAAACACCTTACCTTCCCCTCTGAAGGTTCCCACCTCAGAGACACATTGGCCTCTGTACAGAATCTGATGAGTGGTGCCTCAGTCGTAACACTGTAAGTTGCTAGGCAACCAGCAGTGTGTGAATCAGAAAAGGAATCCACACAGACATGGAATACAAGCTCGTTTTTAGGGCTGTCTCATTCTCAAATACGCTGGAGGAAACAGGAACAGATGACAACAAACCTGTTCTTACTACTGTGGTTTACAAACTGGTGTGTCACGGCCACTTCCACGTTGACTCAGCGTCTTCACAACCATAAGGACACGCACAGCAGACCTTTATCATCAAAAGACGACGCTCCTTTAAGAGCAGGGCTGACCTCAAGGAAGGGGGACAGGGCAACCTGGACAGTGGCCAAGCCCCCGGCAGGGAGAGAGCCCAAGGGGGCTGGGGGCGGAGCGCTGGCCGAGGGCACTCGCTCTGGAGGGACCCCCCTCCGCAGCCAGCCCTGAGGCCCCACGTGGGCCCAGCAACGAGATGAGATTCCACACACCCAGGTCCTTCACCGGTGACCAGCGGGGACCTGAGAGGACACCCCTGTGATGCCAAAGGGATTTGCGACAGGTGGGGCAGGTTTCTCAGTCTGCCCTCGCACAGTCACTTCCAGGCCCTCAGCGCCTGGGACACAGTAGGCACTCAATAAATGTCGGTCACACTGCATTCCCTTTATTGTGTAAGGGTATCGCTAAGGCTGAGGCTCCAAAAGGCCACGGATTTACTGCAGTTTTTGTTACCTGCCAACTAGCGAAAGAGCACAAAAGGCTGGGTGGACCCGTAAAACCGAGGTAATGAATAAGTCATTTCTAACAAGGCTGGTTTTACGGGCATCACACCTCCGCTGGGCCAAGTGGCTCGTTTGAGAGGTGAAACCCGTTCTGCGAGTGTGGGGACAGCGAGAGAGAGAGAGAGAGAGAGAGAGGCAGGCGGCCACCGGCCCTACGGGAGAGGCGCTAACTTGCACTGGCGGCCGGGGCTGGGGCTTGGGCTCGACATCCGCCGAAGTCCCCAGGGCCTTCATTAAGCCTGGCTGCCTGAACCGCCGCCACTTGTCCGCGTCCAACACAAACAGCCTCCCGGGGCCGAGGACGGGTGTGAGCCCCGTGCGGGTGGACACCTGTGGGGCGCCCTGCCCAGCTCGCCCTGGGGTGGCACGTCCTGGCTGGCACACACGTGGGCACACACAGGCACAGGTGTGACCTCCCCCTCCTCCACGATGCTGAGTGGGCGGCAGGCCCGGAGAGCCGGGCAGGGCCGATACTGAGGTCACAGAGGCCACCATCTATACAATTTGCCCCTAATCTGTGGGCCCGGCCTTGACCCTCTGGAGAGCTATGCGTGGGGCAGGGACTGGCTCAGAACTGGGTCACCAGCTCTGCCACCACCAGCGGGAGGCACTGCCTCTTCTGGCCCCTTTTCTTCTCCTTTTTTTTTAAATCCTCACTCAAGGGTGTGTGGGTGGTTTTTGTTTGTTTTAGAGCGAGAGGAAGGTGGGGGAGAGAGAGAAAAACATTGATCGGTTGCCTCCTGCATGTGTCCCGACCAAGGATCAAATTTGTAACCTACGTATGTGCCCTGACCAGGAGCGGAACCCGCAACCTTCTGATGCTCCAACCCAGTGAGCCACCCGGCCAGGGCTCAGTGTCTTCATGTTTCTCACTTCAAGATTCAATGTTTAGTCCCAAATGTTTACTTCTCAGTAGAAATTAGAACAGCACCTCTAGGGGTGCACTATTAAGATACCCATGGTGCCCGAAAAGAGAAGTGGCCATTTGAAGAGGGTTTAGGGAAAGCCCAGAGCTTGCGATCCAGTCCACTTACTTTAACAAAGATCCATCGTTCAATGCTGTCACCATGACACTGGGACATTCCGAAAGCCCCAGGGAACACCACATGGGGTGGGGCCCGGGGCACCGCCGCCGTGGGCACAGGGAGGGCCGACGTGCACGCCGCACCCCAAGGAGACGGGCTACAGTCTCGTAGCAGAAGGGGCCGCTCGCGCACGGAAGGAGCCGCTGACCGGCCAGGGCACCGGCACCGTTTCTAACCTGGGAAGCACGTCAATTAACGATGAGCTCCCCCCACTTCCCCCCCGAGCTCCGCCTTGTCAGCTTTCCTTAGGCACAGCACCAGCTGATGCTTTCCGACTGCGGAACACGGTTGTTTATGAAACTCCCGTTCCACCTGAGTAGAGGGTGACTGAGCGAGACCGACGGGGCGGGAGTGGGAGCTGCCGGGCGCCCCCGCCCGCGGGTCTCCCCCACACAGGAGCGGGGAAGCGCTTCACAGGGCACGCGAGGGAAAGCCGAGCGCTTTCTAATGTCCTAACAACACGCGCTGACTCAACGCCTACTGTGGGCAAAACACTGGGAACGTGACGCAAAGATTGGCAACATGTGGTCCTTGCCTCCCAGTGACCTTGGATTGCAGTTTAATGGGGCAGGCAGACACTCACGTAAGTAACACAAGAGCATCTGCACACTACTTACCTTTACAAAAAAAAAAAAGGCTCCTCGAAGCAGCAGCCGGAGCTCTGGCCAGTGTGGGTCAGCTGGCTGGGCTCCTCCCGTGAACCATAGGCCTGCCGGTCAGATCCCCGGTCAGGGCACATGCCCAGGTTGTCGGCTCCATCCCCACTAGGGGTCATGCGGGAGGCAGCCGATCAGGATTCCCTCATCATGGATGTTTCTATCTTCCTCTCTGAAATGAACCCTATATAATAAAAGCCCAGCAACCATAACGGTGTAACGACCAGATCGACCAGTCACTCTGAGGCGCATTGACCACCTCTCGGTCCCTCCCCCCATCCCGCCGGCTCTGTGTGTCCCCCCCGAGCTCCGCCTTGTCAGCTTTCCTTAGGCACAGCACCAGCTGATGCTTTCCGACTGCGGAACACGGTTGTTTATGAAACTCCCGTTCCACCTGAGTAGAGGGTGACTGAGCGAGACCGACGGGGCGGGAGTGGGAGCTGCCGGGCGGCTTGGTGCCCTCCTGCGCCCCCGCCCGCGGGTCTCCCCGACACAGGAGCGGGGAAGCGCTTCACAGGGCATGCGAGGGAAAGCCGAGCGCTTTCTAATGTCCTAACAACACGCGCTGACTCAACGCCTACTGTGGGCAAAACACTGGGAACGTGATGCAAAGATTGGCAACATGTGGTCCTTGCCTCCCAGTGACCTTGGATTGCAGTTTAATGGGGCAGGCAGACACTCACGTAAGTAACACAAGAGCATTTGCACACTACTTACCTTTACAAAAAAAAAAAGGCTCCTCGAAGCAGCAGCCGGAGCTCTGGCCAGTGTGGGTCAGCTGGCTGGGCTCCTCCCGTGAACCATAGGCCTGCCGGTCAGATCCCCGGTCAGGGCACATGCCCAGGCTGCAGGCCCGATCCCTGG
>NW_006298519.1:493207-493548 GCF_000327345.1 Myotis davidii
AAAAACCTTCAAAAAAAAAGCTGAAAGAAAAGTTGTAAATCCTATAACTCATGACATGACTGACGGTGGCATTTTCCTTGATCAGGGGCGAGAATCCCTTCGTTGGGTATAAAAGATCCACCAGTGGCCCTCACAGCACAGGGCTCGAAGACGTTTTATGTTCTAAAATGCAGCACGTTTAAAATATATTCTATTGTAAGAAGTTTAGACATGTTGGCCCAGGTGAAGACGGGATGTGCCCGGAGCCCAGGAGGGCGACCCCGGCCGCCCAGGGCCATCGCACACCAGCAGGCCACTGGCTTCACTTCGGCCAAAGAAAACAAGGCGGGGCCGAGCGGAAA
>NW_006298519.1:493659-494926 GCF_000327345.1 Myotis davidii
TGGAGGCAAGACTGTGACAGGCACGCTCTCGGGCACAGCTGCACTAGGTCCTGAGCTTAGAGAGGCAGTAGCATATGCATCTTTCAAAAAAAATGCCGAGCCCTCTTTACCTAAATGTCAACCAGCGGTGAGTCAGGGGAGGCCCACACGGGGTCTGTGACCTATCCCTCCACCCTTTCTTATGTTTTAATTTTCCTTAGAATAAGAAGCTGGGAGGAAATGAAGGAATTTGCTCCAGAAACTCCAAGGCACCTGTCACCTCTGATATTCGCTGTACATTTTTGCTCTGCTGTTAATCCTGGAATCATCAAAGATATAATTTTTGTTAAAAAAAAAAATCAAAAAACCACCACCAAGAACTCCGTTTAGCATTTCACACCTCAGTGGGTCAGCAGGACCCTCCAAGCTGTCTACACGCGTAAGGAGTTGCTAAGGCCACTCCAGGCAAGAACACCTTCCAGAAAAACCAAGCTCTGATCACCAAGGGCCATTCCCCTGGAGGCCCGGACCCTGACGTCCAAATGCAGGAAGTCCGTTCCCCGAGCCCAGAGCCCGGTGCGCTGCGCGAAGCCTTGCAGGGCATGTGGACTCGGTGTGTTAATAACAGCTTCCTTGCCCTGAATGAGAAACACACCAGTCTTCATCTCAGGTCTTGAACGGCGTCCAGGGCCCACGTCATACCTGGCTGGAGGGCCACGCCGTGCGCGGGCCTGGGGACCGGAGGCTGTGTGGTGAGACTGAGCTGGGAGACCAGGATTGGTAGCTGAACAAAATTTACTGGTTGTAGAAACAGTAAACTCGCCCCCGGGGAGGTGAGCTCAGCCTCACCGTCCTGACAGCAGCCCCCGGTGGCCAGTTTGGTGAAAGGTGCTGGCTCTGCGGCTGGCAGCCCGACCCTAATGACGGCTGCTGCGGCAGGCAGGCCAGTCCAGGCCACAGCCCGGCGGCTGGGGGAGCAGCAGAAAGCCCAGCGAAGGGGCACCGCTGAGCTGCATAAATTACCAAGTCATCAGGGTACCCCTCCTTTGCATTAAAAAAAAAATGCTCTAGCCAGTTTGGCTCAGTGGATAGAGCGTCGGCCTGCGGACGGAAGGGTCCCCAGTTGATTCTGGTCCAAGGGCATGTACCTTGGCTGCGGGCACATACCCAGTGGGGAGTGTGCAGGAGGCTGCTGATCGATGTTTCTCTCTCATCGATGTTTCTGACTCTCTATCCCTCTCCCTTCCTCTCTGTAAAAAATCAATAAAATATATTTTTTTAAAAAAAG
>NW_006298519.1:494944-507976 GCF_000327345.1 Myotis davidii
CTAACTCTCTATCTCTCTCCCTTCCTCTCTGTAAAAAATCAATAAAATATATTAAAAAAAATAAAAATAAAAAAATAGAACTTATTTCAAAAGGGCAATATAGTAACAGTTCGAGAGTTACCTTGTTCCTTTAAATAGGCCAGGAGCCGGGGTTTCTACACAAAATAAAGTATGTCCTGTCCACTCCCCCACACGGTACCCCCGGCACACTCATTCCCACATGCCAAACGCCAGGAATTCCTACTGCAATGTAAGGAATCTGGCAGAAACTTCTGGAAAACGCTATCATTCATTCGGAGAATAAAATCAAATAGTCAAGGCGGTGAGACCCGATTTCCGATCCGGATTCACACTGTTTCCCCGATATAAACAGCTCGGCGCTCAGAGGCTGACGGCCGGCTTCAAAGGCAGACAGGCAGACAGGCAGACAGACAGACAGGCAGACAGGCAGACAGGCAGACAGACAGCGTGAGGAGGAGCCGCAGCCCCAGCCGACTTCTCCGTAAGGTGCACACTGTCCCGCCCCCCGGAGAACCATCTGGAAACAATCTGCGGGGCAGCTGCTCTCATCAACAAACTGTTTATTGTAAGAAAGTGGCCGGGTCAAAGGCTAAACGTCAACCTGAAGCGAAAGCATACGGAGCAGAAATCAATGCCGCCCCCGCCCTCCCCGGGAAACCAGGGCTGCGCAGGCAGAAAAGAGGGGGTGAGGGACTCCTGTTAGTTCTGAACGGGGAGAGCGGAACAAAACTCCCATTCCAAGGTGCTGGGTGGCTTTGCACGTTACTACAAATGGCAATTTGTTGTCTTTTTCAGAATGGCCTGATAACGGGGGTAAAATATGGCATCAAGAGGCACAGAAATCGACTCTAAATCACTTCCCCCCAGAGTTACAGGGGTTCAGATCTAGTTGCTTCTTTCTCGGGTTTATTTCATGAAGGACCCCCATGCATGGATGAGGCAGCCCCTCTTCAAAGATGACTGTCCCCTTAGAAACTGGACGCTGGCTGCCTGCGGGGTTATCTGAAGGACTGTGCTTCTGGTGTGACAGTGGTATTTGGTTGGATTTTTGAATAGCGCTCTGATCTTTTAGAAGCACGTACTAAAATATTTACAGGTGAGTGGTGTGATCTGAGATTTGCTTCAAAACAATACAGGAGGAGGAGTGGGTAGGAATGGATAACACTGGCCAGAATGGAAAAGCGTGAAGTGGCTCACTGACCACACAGGGGTCGGGACATTAGTCTGTTTACTTTTTGTATGTGGGAAACTTTCTATGAGATACAGGGCGGGCAAAAGTAGGTTTACAGCCCAGCCAGCGTGGCTCAGTGTCTGAGAATCGACCTATGAACCAGGAGGTCACGGTTCCATTCCCGGTCAAGGGCACACACTCAGGTTGCAGGCTCCATCCCCAGTAGGGGGCATGCAGGAGGCAGCCGATCCATGATTCTCTCTCATCGTTGATGTTCCTATCTCTCTCTCCCTCCCCCTTCTTCTCTGAAATCAACAAAAACATATTTGTTAAAGTGGGTTTATAGTTGTATGGAAAAGAACACAATAACTAACAATAATACCAGAATAAACTGTGTCTCATGCACTCACCAGGATGGGTAGCTTAACAAAATTCACTGGTTGTAGAAAAAGCACCACCCTGTATTTTTTTATTTGTATATACAACTGCAGGAAAGAATAAAAAAAAATGTTTTCTTAAATATAAGGAAAATATTAACCTACCCGTGCGAGTTCGTTACTTCTCCATAAGGACACCTACCACGGTATTGCCAGGTGTCCAACGAGACTGTGTCTGAGCAGCGCCTGAGAGAGAGGCCTTACATTCTGAGTCGACCGCCGGGGACGCAGGGAGAAGCACTCAGGGTCCCCTGCGCTCGTGGCGGCCGGCCAGAGTCTGTCAGACGCAGCGCCACGAGGTGGGACCCGAGGTGTGACCGCGCTGTGGAGCGAGGATGCCCGTGAGCGGGAAGAAAACCTCCGACACACGTGACGGCACCGTGATCTGAAAACCGCCCGGGGCACAAAAACCTGAAAAGCACACCTGGTCTGTACGTCTGAGGCTGCTGCTCTGTGTCGCACTGGGAATGCTTAAGGCAGCGGGGACACTGGCTGGACAAAGAGCCTGGAATAAGGAAAGGCAGAAGCATAACTCCTTTCGTTGTGCTGAGGTGACCTGTGGATGGAGGTGATCAAACTGTTCGTTTAAAATGAAAATGGTTATAATCACACATTCTTAGGAAAGACTGCATCAAAGGAACTACTTAAAATTGGGGGGGTTTTTTTGTGGTTGTTTGGTTGTTTGTTTGTTTTACATCCACTGGCTTTCCTGGAACCAGCATGACACTGCAGAGTCCGGGAAAAGGTGTGAAAGGTCAGTAGGGACTGAGAATTCAGAGGCAGCGGCTGTCCTTTAAGAAGCCACCGTCTGTGGCAAACCCACTGAGCGAATCTGAGACGCCTGATCCCATCATCGCAGGAGGAAAATGCTCTCAAAGAGGAGAATCTTCAAAACGACCACCTCTGACCTTTAAAACGTTTTATGGACTAAACAGCCAAAAACAAAACAAAACCTGTAAATCGTCCCGTACGTCGAGGTTGCCACGGGAAGCAGCACTCCAGAACAATCTAGGCAATTCTAGGCTGGCGGAGTCTGGACATGCCCCACTTTCCCACCCCTTCCCACAAAATAAACCATTGCTTTTTCATTTATGAAGCCACGAGTGAGTGTTTTCCTGTAAAAGACGCGTCTCCTTAGTTACGGAGCCTGACAGCGGGGGGGGGGGGCGCGGAGCCCTCACTCAGTCCCTGTGATGAGCCCTGCGGGTGGGGTTCATTTCTGCTCAAAGACAAGAAGACAACCCGCCAAGCACTGTCCTGCGCGCAGAAGGCAAAGCCTCACCTCTTCTCTAGGAAGGACACGCCATTTCAGCATCGCAAATGTCTCCTTTGCCTGCGGACGGCAGCCAGGATTAACCCGGGAGTTGGACAGCTCGGGGCGCAGGGAAGACACTGACCCCGGCAAAGCCCGGCCAGCGTCCTGCCGGCTCCACTGCTCACGGCCAGGCCATCTGCCCGCGAGGCTCCGCTGAGAACCTGAATGTAAACCTTGGGGTGTGAGTGCCACCACCACCCATCTCCTCACCATAACCTCTCTCTCCCCACCCCTGGGCACACGCACGGGAGACACACACAGCTCACACCCATGCAACAAAATCGCGTTTCAGGCTGCGTGGACGGAGAGTCCGTTTATTTCCCTGCGAGCAGCAACCTCTCGCTGCGACAGCCTGTCTCCCTCGTCCTCAGGGTCAGGGGAGCAGGTTCTAGCCCAGCCACCATACAGCCCTTTCCTGAAGCTTTAGCTAAAACAAACATGCGAACAGATATCTTTATATTCAAGTTAAGGTTAGAAAGACTCAGGTACCACTGAGGAACAGAAATAACCCACTGTATGCCATAAGCGTCTGGAGACGCAAGCGGCGGACCTTCCTCACCCGCCAGGCGCATCTATAAAAAAAAAAAAAATGTTTTCCCTAAGTGGCAGCCCGGACCAACTGTAAAATCATTTTTCGTGAGAATTTTCAGCTGAAAATATTCAAGAACACCAGAAATGTGAGTAACATATTTATTTTTATAATATTCATTGCAAATTGATTTTTTAAATTAAATTCAAAATATCGTGGCGTGTGGGGATGGTTTCCATTTTGGACGCGCGGCAGTTAACTGGTTAAAAGGAACGTCCTAAAGACGAGAGGCTGGCATGGAGAGTGCTGCTCAAGGGACCAAACGGGGTGTGAGCTCCAGTCCTTGGGAGGGAGAGCTTCTCCCGTGAGCAACGAGAACAGCCACAGGTGTGGCACCCGCACGTCTCCCACTGACGGCGCCCCTAAGCTGAGGCCTGGAAACGGCTGCAGAAAGGAAGGCACACAGGCAGGGATCGTGCAGAGGAGAACCAGGGGCGCTCGGTCCCTGGCAGGCCCCGCGGTGCCCGGGCAGAGGCAGCGACTCAGAGGCAGCGACGGGGCTGGAACAAGAACAAAACCAAGAAAGTGACTCACACCCTCCTGTCTCCGAGAGAAAGAGACTGATGGACAGGCAGACAGACAGACCGACCTGGGCTGAGCAAGCGCCTGCTGGACAGGCAGACAGACGGACCGCCCTGGGCTGAGAAAGAGACTGCTGGACAGGCAGACAGACGGACCGCCCTGGGCTGAGAAAGAGACTGCTGGACAGGCAGACAGACGGACCGCCCTGGGCTGAGAAAGAGACTGCTGGACAGGCAGACAGACGGACCGCCCTGGGCTGAGAAAGAGACTGCTGGACAGGCAGACAGACGGACCGCCCTGGGCTGAGAAAGAGACTGCTGGACAGGCAGACAGACGGACCGACCTGGGCTGAGAAAGAGACTGATGGACAGGCGGACAGACGGGCCGACCTGGGCTGAGTCTCCCGCGGCTGCGCTGCCGGCCGGCTCTCAGAGGAAGCCCAGAAGCCTCCCGGCCTCACGGCCTCCCACACAGGGAGCCGCCGCTGGTCCCCGCCGGCAGGGGATTCGACGCCACGCGGCTCCACAAATTGCCCGTGGGTCTGGAAACCCAGAAACACCACAAACCGTTTTTCTAGACGACACAGTTCCTGGAGCAGCATCCTCAAGGGATGAACGTGGACGTAAACACCAGGCGCCCCACCGGCCATTCAGGTCCCAGAAAGTGAAGGACAAAGGCACTCGGGGGAGAGCAGGTCCCAGCCCCCTGCGTCGCTGAGCGAGAGCCTCGCTTCGAGGACCGGACGCCTCGCGCCCTCGAACCACAAGGAAGGTGCGGCCTTTGATCGTGCCCTCCCACCCGGCCCCAGTGCAGGCTGCGCCCTGGATGTCTTTTTCCGACTTGGGAGACAGAAACCTGCTCTGAAGACGGAGATGCTACAAGACTCCCCGAGGCAGCTTCCATCGGCCCCCCGGGCGCTCCCGCCGCGTCCGGCCCGCACACATGGCAGCTATTAGGGCCTGATGTTCAGGCCAGAACATTTGGTCCCGGGCGATTTTTTATTCCAAAAGCGCCTGCTTCCCATCCACAAATCTGTGCCTGCACCGCGGTGGATATCAATAGTCTGAGGAAGTGAAACCGCCGTCCAAGATAGGCCCCTGCCCCAGGATACGGCGGCTGGGGAAGAGGTCCCTGCCACTCAGAGACGCAGCTGCCCTTCCCCAGGCCAGCCAGGAGGGCGGCACAGGGCACCCCCAAACCCTCACACCACCAGGCGGCAGCGGAAAACTATCCAAGGGGGGCCTGGTTCCCACTGCATCTCATCAGCCTTTGCCTGGTGTGAGCCGAGGATTTACACTCCAAAGGAGCTGCTCTGACACATTCCTGCGGAAGGAAGGTTCAAATGCGAACACAGTATATACAGTAGCTGAAAGCCTCCCCCCCCAAAAAAGAAGAAAGGCAGCTAAGGAAACCACCCCACCTGTCATTCATTCCTTTTGCTTCAACGTCAAAACTCATCATGTC
Source organism: Myotis davidii (assembly GCF_000327345.1). Taxonomy (NCBI): domain Eukaryota; kingdom Metazoa; phylum Chordata; class Mammalia; order Chiroptera; family Vespertilionidae; genus Myotis; species Myotis davidii. The sequence continues at coordinate 500,464 of NW_006298519.1, forward strand.
ACCTTTGCCACAGGTATTGTGCTTGATAACAGGAAGCCAGTTGAAATGAACAAAAAGCGCCCAGTTTTGGGAAAGGGCGAGGGAAGGAAAAAGGAGACAGGGGGGCATGAAAGAGCCTCACAAACATTCATCGCCCTGAAGCTTTGAAAGGCTGCCTTTAATCTGCCAGCTGCTGGCTCGTGGGGCGGGTGGTAAAAGCTGCCACGCAGCGTCCGCCGCTCGCGTCTGAAGCTATTCAGGGCGCACCTGGAACCCCGGCGTCTCCCGCCCCGGACCTCTGATCGCTCGTCTCTAAGCTGCATTTAGAGTAACACCAGAAGTTCCCCGCACTGCACATTCCAGGCGCAGGACGAGGATTAAAGGTGAAGGGAGGAAGCATTCCGCACCCGACGCTACGCTAAAAAAACACCCAGAGAATTCTAACGTGTTCAGCACCAGACCGGAGGCCCTCCACGGTGAGGCCGATGAGACCGCGGCACGCGTGGGGCACCTGGTGAGCTATAACGAGTGCCATGAGTGAGAAATCTCTCGTGTTCCAGAAACTCCCGCAGCGAGGTCACACACTGAGTAGGCATGCGGTGTGGCTACAGGAAGTGGCGGGCAGGAGAAGGAATAAGAACCGTACGGTGCGATTTAGGCTAAGATTCTTCATAAAGCAACACCATCAAGATGGGAATTCCTGGTGGAAGGGACTAGACGGGGATTTTCTGACATGTTTACGACTATCAAACCATCGTGATCAGCAGTGTTGCTATTATTGGGGGGGGGCGGGTCACGGCAAATGATTTGGGTTGAATCAAACTGAAATGTGAGACTGGTTTCTGTCTTGAAGCCTATCTGATCCATCCCGCAACACTACCAGTTACGCACACAGACAGGGCGATTTTCCGCCAGTTGCTTTAATAACAAACCCCGTTGTCACTTCTGGTTACAGTTACACCTTGACCCCAAGGCAAAGGAACCACATCGCCCTGCAAGGCTGCCAACATCCTGCCTGCTTCCCTCTGGTCCCCCCACATCCTCAGTGATCAGCACGAGGCACGCTCCAAAGAATCCCGCTCTGTGGTTTCAGAAAGAGCCCGGTGCTCCCCGACCAACCGGAGCGGGGTGTTGGGCACCCTCCTCCTCCTCCTCCTCCTCCTCCTCCTCCGCCCGGGCTGGGGATGGAAAGGGACCCCAGGCAGCTGCTCTGCAGGGACGGAGGAGGCTGAGGTCTGTCTGCGTCGTCGGGGTTCCCGCATCCGTGTGGGGCCGACCCCACAGGCCGCCACTGCACACCCCCTTCTGTCCGCCATGTCCCTGGCAGAGACCAAAATGGAAGCAGGAGGGGGTTTCTCAGTTGGACTTTAGGATCTGTAAGGGGAAGAATTGTTTTTCTATAAAATCGGTGAGGCTCATAAACACTCATGGCCCCACAATGAAGGCATGTTCCTGCTAACTTCTCGTCACCGCCAACGGCAGGTCGGAGTGGTGGCCGCCCCGAAATCTCACTCCACAGAACCCTGGGGTCTAGCATGTGGCTCATGAGTCTGGCGCGCCACCCACACCCCGGAAAGGAGGTCACCTGCCGGAAAGGACTCACCGTTAGGTGTCAGCACGAGTGTGGTCCTCTCTGAGAAATAGTTCGAGGGGTTCCATCAGGAAACTGCTGCATCCAAGCGGGGGGTGGGGGGTGCGGGGCGCTCCAATTATGAAACGGAAGGACCTCCCACCCACAGGAGTCCAGGACACCTGGGCCTGAGAGCCACAATAGAGCCTAACGGCCACTCACCAGTGTGAGTCATTTACTAACAAAGCTTATACCCTTCATACAATTAATACAGATGTCAAACATCAAACCAATATCAACATCTATATGGGACTTTTCCCTTAAATATATTTTTATTGATTTCAGAGAGAGAGGGAGAGATAGAAACATCAATGACGAGAGAGAATCATTGATTGGCTGCTTCCTGCATGCCCCCTACTAGAGATCAAGCCCTCAGCCCAGGGGATGAGCCCTTGACCGGAATCAAACCCAGGACCCTTCAGTCTGCAGGCTGATGCTCTATCCATTAAGCCAAACCAGCTAGGGCTATATGGGACTTTTTGCCTTATTTAAGTTTTGACCATTTATGGAATGCCTTCAAAGTCTACTGACATAGAGTAATTTGGTTTTTAATTTTTAATAACTGGTTTTGCTCTTTATAAAAATAATACTGCCAAACCGGTTTGGCTCAGTGGATAGAGCATCGGCCTGCAGACTCAAGGGCCCCGGGTTCAATTCCGGTCACGGGCATGTACCTTGGTTGCAGGCACATCCCCAGTAGGAGGTGTGCAGGAGGCAGCTGGTCGGAGTTTCTCTCTCATCGATGTTTCTAACTCTCTATCCCTCTCCCTTCCTCTCTGCAAAAAATCAATAAAATATATTTTTAAAAAAATAATACATATACATTATAGAAAATTTGAAAAATACAACAAAAGTTTTGAAAGCCTATTACAATTGCTCTTAGCCTACCACCCAAAAATATACCACGTATGTACTGTATTTCCTTCCAGTCTTTTGTCTATGGATACATGTGTGTGGTGTGCATACGCTCATGTGTTTTACTGGTTTACTTTGACAGATCATAAATTTGCTGAGGCCCGAATTTCAATCCCGCCTCTGGGAGGCTCGATGAACCGGCTAGACCCCGGTCAGAGAGGAGGTACGCTCAGCCACCAGGAGTCCACACCTCAAGAGCAGGCTGCCCGGTCCGATCACGCACCGACACCGCAAAATCACGCTGATGGGATTTTACAGCGGAAATCACACGATACTGTGGTGTCTGGGTGCCAATGCAGGTCTCAGAACACGCCCCGTGCAAATACCAGGGGCCAGCTGTCCTTTGGGCCTATTTTCCTACTCGGATCCCGTGCCAGTCTTTTCCATTCATGTCGCAGTCATGTGGAAGCGCGAGGTACCTCATAAATCTTCCGTGCCATTCGCTATAAAGCGAGTGTCTGGGCCCCAAACTGTATAAACACAGCTGGCATGCAGTGAAACTATTTAGATAACCAGGGTGTATATTTGGTTCTTTCATAGTCCATCCTGTAATGGCACCTCGTACACAGTCAACGTTGAATGGAAGATGAATATCATGAACTGTGACACTGAAATCATCGCTACGGACCCAGAAGAAAGCGTCGCCAGCATCATGGAAAACTACTAAATTATACTGTGAAAGCACGCGGTGATGTCGCGAGGGAAAAACTAAGCCTCCGGACTACTTCATGGTGCCCGGGTGTCTGTTGACCAGGCAGCCTGGCTCAGCAGCGACACCGTGTGGCCACGGAGTATTTCGCAGGAAGCAGAGAGCCGGCGCAGGCATTGATTGGGAAGATTCAGGGGATGAGTCTAAGGGTGGGTGCGTGTAACACCCCGGGGTGCCGGGACGCCAAGAACTCTCCACTGCCGACTTCGTTCCATGGGGACCAATGAGACCTACTAAGAAAGCCGCGGAAAAGCAAAGCAGCTGGAAACGGTTCTAGTCCCAACCTGCCATCCGTCTGTACGAACACTGAGCCCCCAGCACAGGGCCCAGAGCTGTTCTGAAACGGCTGGGCCTCGGCTCAGGAGCAGAGCAGGAATCCTCCGGCTGCCCCAGAAAGCCCGTCAGGGTGGGTGAGTAGCCACCTTCGCATTCGTGTACAGAACGTGTATCCCAGGAAACACACTCTAAAGCCCTAAAGTCTTCCCTTCCCTCCCACTGCAGAGCCCGACTCTTCTGGGAGAAATTAATAAGCACTAAGAAACGAGGACATGCACTCCCTCGCTCAGCTCCTCGGGCTCCCAAAGTGCAACAACTCGGAGAGAAGCCGCTGGGAGGGGAAAGGAGGCCACAGTAGACATCTAAGATCGACCAGAGCAAACGGAGAACTCGAAATATTACTCTTCTCCGAAGTCAGATGTGTCCAGGGGGTGGCGGGCTTGAAGTCTGTGGGCAATATCCGTGTCTACAGAGCAAATACGTGCTTTGATCTTGTTCAAGCATCTCATGTCCATGGTTTGTGAACAGGGGTTACCAACCCACAGGGGGACAGGGATCCCCAAGAGGAGGAAGCACCTGCTGTGTATTGTAATGTGAGCACATGCCCGATTCAAAGCCTTCGGTATGTAGGGTTATAGCCACCCTAAAGGAGGCCCAGGAAAAGCCTCAAGTCCCCAACTTCTGCTCACAGGAAGTCTGGGCTCACCTTCTTCTCCATTGCTCTAAGATTCAAGAGGTGCAAGTCCCAAGACCAGCAAGGTCAGAACTCCCGGGAAAGGTCAGAGAGCGCAGTCAAGGGCAAGCCCTGATCTGTCTTGCTCCCTGGCCTCCCTGGCCGTGAGCCTCCGGGGAAGGCAGGCACCTCCTCACATGTCCAGCCTCAGCCCTCCATGCCCAGGAAAGGGGGGGGAGGGGCAGTGTCTGAGAGTGACAGTCCCATCTCCCCGTGCCCACATGGCTCTGTCCCTTCCGCCAGGTGGCAGGTCTGTAGGGGGGTTGTCTACAAGAGCAGAAGCTCTGAGAACCAGCTTGATTTTAATACTTTTCTACACTCCAGCCACCAGATGGATGGAGGTGAGCTTTTCCTTCTATTAACAGAACACACTAAACAGATAAATGACGGCGAGCTTTGATTTCCTGAGGTGCAGGTGCAAATAAAAGTCACATCATTAATTCTCAGAAGCACCCATTAAAAAGCGTGCAGACTGACTAGAGGCTGTGTAATGAAAATGCAATCTATAATAACAAAAATATTATATGCTAATTAGACTGGACAGCCAAACGATCTTCCGGACGTCCTTCTGGACAACCTTCCGGACGAAACCGGGGCTGTGAGGGCCAAGCCCCTTGCAAGAATTTCGTGCATCAGGCCTCTAGTCCTACATAATAAAAGCCTAATATGCTAAGTGTCTGGTCGTCCAGTCGTCCATTCAACCAATCAAAGCGTAATATGCTAACCCTCCCTACAGGAAGCTTGTATGTGTTCCCTGTGTTTCACCCCCTTTCTCTCCAGCCCCCAAAGTGTATGGCCTCGATGCTGCCCACTCCTATAAAAATCCTACTCTCGCCCTAACCTGTTTGGCTCAGTGGATAGAGCATCGGCCTGTGGACTCAAGGGTCCCAGTTCAATTCCGGCCAAGGGTACATACCCAAATTGTGGGCTCAATCCCCAGCAGGGGGCGTGCAGGAGGCAGCCAGTAGATGACTCTCTCTCATAAGTGATGTGGGTGTGCAGGAGGCGGCTGATCGATGTTTCTCTCTCATCGATGTTTCTAACTCTCTATCTCTCTCCCTTCCTCTCTGTAAAAAATCAATAAAATATACTTTTTTAAAAACCCTACTCTTAAATGCTCCAGCTTTTGTGTCTGTCTTCTCCACGGGAGGCTCGCAGCTCTGCTCTGCTCTGCACAGCGTTTGCCACGGGACCAAGTGTAACCAAGGAGGGCTCCCCCTTTAAATGCTGGGGTAGGAGATAGAGTGCATTCTCTTCAAGGGAACGCAGGTGAGTGCGGTGTTTGGAGTCACCTGGGCTAGTCGGTATTTGCTGAATCTGCTCGGTTATGTCACTAAACTCACCCCCTCCCCTATTTAGGGAAGGCAACAGAAACAGACCCACAGAATAATTTGCCACAATTAGTAAGAAACTGACAGCTTGGCAAGAAGCCTCACCTGGGCTTAGCAACCTGCTCAAGCCAGGTACCCACCACAGGCACCAAGTGCAGACCCCAGGCCAGGGAAATCCCTGTGGGCATTCCGGGCTCAGGCCCTTTCCTGGCAGACACGGCTAGGATTGGCCACAAGGTGGCAGGCGTCAGCACAAAAATAAAATGAAACCGGGGACGCTCCCTTCCAGAGATTCGCCGAGAAGGGTCCAAATCAAACGACGGAACTGTGGTTTCCAGGTACCTCCTGGCACATCAGACAGTGGCCCTTCCCCTTCACGTGGGAAGGGCCAGAGTTTTAAGACTGAACACCTTCTAAATTCTAACAGTCTTCTCCCCTCCCTGGATGCAGATGCCAAATCATTAGTTACACTTGGACATCTTCACGATTGTGCAGAGGCCCAAACAGAAAAACCAAAACAGAAATCAAAGTGGAAGCCCACTGCCACGAGTCAGGGCAAGGCTGACCGTTTTGTTGTTGATGATCCTCCCCCGGAATATTTTCCCATTGATTTTTAGGGAGAGTGGAAGGGAGAGGGAAAGACAGAGAAACATCGATGTGAGAGAAACACACTGATTGGTCGCCTCCTGCACGCGCCCAACGAGGGCCCGGGCTGGAGAGGAGCCTGCAACCAAGGTACGTACGTGCCTTTGACCAGAATTGAACCCTGGGACCCTTTGGTCCGCAGGCCGACGTTCTATCCACTGAGCCACACCGGCCAGGGCCAGGGTGACTGTTTGGAGAAGGGCGCCTCGGCGGCCTTGCGCTGAGCACACTCACCTCCGCCGCCAGCAGCAGGTGAAGGGGCGTTAAGGCAGGAACGTGCTGCACGTCACAGCTGAGGCCGAGGGTGGTCAGGATCTCCTTCAGGACTTCGCACCTCCTCGGGTTGCTGGACGTGAGCAGGTTGAAGTCTCCTTCAGTCTGCACGACTGCAGAGCTGGGAGGTAGTTCCAGGTGCACCTGCGGGGAAGCACCACTCCATAAGGGGGGCACTCAGAACACTCACAAAAACGGTGTCTGGCAGTGTTTCTGAAAACGCGGCGTGATCCTTCTAATTAGCGACACGGTGTACCTTTGAACCTGAACATGTGGAAAGTAACACCACGCAGTAAGAAGATTCTGAAGAGCCTAGGACAAGGGTCGGCAAGCTGTGGCTCGGAAAACCGTGGCTCATGAGCCACATGTGGCTCTTTGATATACCTTTGAACCTGAACATGTGGAAACTAACACCACGCAGTAAGAAGATTCAGGAGAGCCTAGGACAGTGGTCAACAAACTGTGGCTTGGCAAACCTTGGCTCGTGAGCCACATGTGGCTCTTTGGCCCCTTCGGTGTGACTCTTCCAGAAAATACCGGCTCTTCCACAAAATACCGACTACTGCGCATGGGCCACGAAGTTTCAATCGCACTGTACGGGCGTGCCCACACATGGTATTTTGTGGTATTTTCTGGAAGAGCCACACTCAAGGGGCCAAAGAGCCGCATGTGGCTTGCGAGGCGCAGTTTGCCGACCACGGGCCCAGGAAAACCGTGGCTGTCGGGCCGAGAGGCCACGGTGGAAACGGCCCAGGATAGTAATCAACTCTCTCAGGTCCCAACTTTTCCCACTGACCAGCCTGGGGGCCTTGGACAAGTCACTTCACTTGGTTACTAGCATATGGCTGACCGACCCTAAGAAGCATGGGTGTGCTGCAAACCCACGTGGAGTCACCACTGACCCGGCAGGCGCACGGGGTGAGGCGGGAGGCCCACTCTACCTGGTGGCCATAGAGGGAAGCAACCCGGGAGGCAGTCCTCTTAGCCGCCTTTAAGTGTGTTTGCAGGAATCCAGGCAGATG
>NW_006298519.1:508396-508736 GCF_000327345.1 Myotis davidii
ACAGTAATCAACTCTCTCAGGTCCCAACTTTCCCACTGACCAGCCTGGGGGCCTTGGACAAGTCACTTCACTTGGTTACTAGCATATGGCTGACCGACTCTGAGGAGCATGGGTGTGCTGCAAACCCACATGGAGTCACCACTGACCCGGCAGGCGGGCAGGGTGGGGCAGGAGGCCCACTCTACCTGGTGGCCATAGAGGGAAGCAACCGGGGAGGCAGTCCTCTTAGGCCCCTTTAAATGTGTTTTCAGGAATCCAGGCAGATGCGTGGCTTGGGGGGACCCGGGAAAGGCCTGCCCCACACCCCCTTCACCTGACTGAGTTTAAGACCGCGAACTTC
>NW_006298519.1:508999-510928 GCF_000327345.1 Myotis davidii
CACGCCGTGAGTGGGACTCTGCGTGAAGGGGGACCACTTCTGCCACCTGGCAAGTGAACCAAGAAAAAGCTCTATTTCCGTGTGGTGTCAGGTGAGTACTAGCCTAATCGGGCGATCTCTTCACAAGTTACCGAAATGTCTCACCACTATGTTGTATGTCTAAAACTAATATATGTCAACTATAATTGAAAATTTTTACACAAATAAAATTAGTATTCAATAAAATATACATATATACAATATACAGAGTGAGGCAAAAGTAGGTTGTTTGTATGGAATATAATACAATAATTAACAAGTAATAATACAAGAATAAACTCTGTGTTTTGTGCACTCACAACTGTAAACCTACTTTTGTCCACCCTGTTTATATATATATACGTAGATATATGTAGAGATATTTTTTTAATCCATTGTAGAGATTTTATCTGCATTAAATAAAATTAGTATTCAGTAAAATATACATATATACAATATACAGGGTGAGGCAAAAATAGGTTGTCTGTATGGAATGTAATACAATAATTAACAAATAATAATGCAAGAATAAACTCTGTGTTTTGTGTACTCACAACTGTAAACCTACTTTTGTCCACCCTGTTTATATATATATACGTAGATATATGTAGAGATATTTTTTTAATCCATTGTAGAGATTTTATCTGCATTTCATGCCAAACTCCTCGACCCTCTGATAACCTAATGTCAGCATAATCCACAGCCTTAAATGTCCCTGCCAACCTGCCCGGCACGGCCAGGGCCGCACACCCCCTCTTCCCGTGGTGACGGACGGCAACAGCGTCGCGGGCACCCCTTGCCGCCGGGCCACCACCTACTGTGCAGCTGTGGCTGCAGTCCTGAGCCGCCTCTTACTGGGTTACATCATTACTCGGTTTATGGCAAAGATGAAGGCTATGAAATCCAACAGGGCAAGAGGAAACTAACCAGCCTGTGATGCTATTTATTGGCTGATCTCGGCGGCGAGGTATCGTCGCGACACAGGCCTGAGGAGAGAGCAGTGACCCTGCCCCAGAGACTGGAAGTCGTCTGGGATCAGAGATGACACGCTAATCCCCTGAATCTGATTTTTGAAGCTGCATCGTATCGCCTTTTTTCCTGAAGCGACGCACGCGGTATCGGATTTTATGGCAGCAGTGGGGCCAATTTAGACGCAGCCGCGAGCAGACCTGCTGTGCAGCTCGGAGGAGCGGTCACCACGGTGCCAAATCAATTTTCTAGTCCGAGTCTGTGCACCGGGCGGTAAGGTTCGCTCTTCAAAACTGAAATACGGCCCTAGGAAGTCGTGTTGTAGAGCGGATTTTCTGAGAGTGCAGTTACCATAGTTACCGTATTTGCAGAGAGAAAGAGAAGACGAACATGTATTAAGCCTCCAAAAACACGTCCATGTGGTCTGCAACCTAGAGAAAAACGGATTGGTTGCCCATGTTCATCTGTCCCAATGTCCAGATTCCTTGTTTATATGCATCTTAGGGACAAATGAGCGGGGAAAATGGTAAAGAAACAAACCTATACCCTTGAAAAATGTTTGGTCAGAAAACCAAAAAGACTCAGGAGGGCTGGAAAGAGACAGCATACAAAATTAAAACAACGGCCCGACTGGGGTGCTCAGTGGTTGAGCGTCGACCTATGAACCAGGAGATCACAGTTCAATTCCCAGTCAGGGCACATGCCCAGGTTGTGGGCTCCATCCCCAGCAGGGGGCGTGCAGGAGGCAACCAATCAATGATTCTCTCTCATCATTGACGTTTCTCTCTCCCTCTTCCTTCCTCCCTGAAATCAATAAAAATATACTTTAAAAAATTAAAACAACAAAAAAGGAAACAGTTCCCTAACTCAATAAAAAGATTCCGCCCTAGCTGGTTTGGCTCAGTGGACAGAGCGTCAGCCTGGGAACTGAAGGGTCCTGGG
>NW_006298519.1:510953-519334 GCF_000327345.1 Myotis davidii
GCAGTCGATCCATGACTCTCTCTCATCACTGATGTTTCTCTCTCTCTCTCTCTGTCTCTCTCTCTCTCTCTCTTTCTCTCTCTCTCTCTCTCTGAAATAAATAACGTTCCTCCATCATGAGTATTCCGGTTAGACGAGATATTCACGTGACAGGAAAGCCCTGATCTAACCCATCTACTCCCATCAGCAGAAACTCCCAGCCGCAGGTCTAAAGTGCCCCCGGTGCAGGCTCTGAGACCCGGCAAAGCACAGCTGTGCGGGCGCGTTGCCCGTCAGACGTACCCAGAGATCACCACAGGGCGCCCGCCGCCTACCTGGCAAAGCACGGCCTCTCCTCCGCGCGCTCCAAAAGGCACTTGCACAATCAGCCTGTCCTGGTCCGCGTTCTCCAGGCGGCCCTGGAGCTGGCCCGGGCGGAGCGGCTCCCCGGGTTCCTGCTCATAGACGCAGCCGCTGCTCAGGACGCTGAGCGTCACCTGGCTCTGGTCGGCCTTGGAGAAGACCAGGCTCTGGACCGTCTCCTGCAGCGCGTCCTTGCCGGTCAGCCGGCAGCCGGCCAACGTGAAGGACGAAGACAGGCCCAGCACCTTCCCGCCCTGGGAGAGGTAGGCCAGGAACCTCTGCTGCACGTCTGCGGGAATAGGCTCCCTGGTGGCGACGACCAACAGCAGACAGTTGTCTGGCCACGGGTCTCGGAGCGCGCGCTCCTCCGGCAGGTGGTAGAGCGTGTAGCTGTCGGGGTCCACGCAGTCAGCCAGAACGGCCCGGACCTGCTGCAGCCGGTCCAGGGCCTCCTGGGAGTCAGAGCCCACGTAGAAGAGGATGTTGGGCGCCTTCCCCGTGAGGTTGGCTCTCCTCCCTTCTCTCTCGGGGCAGGTGGCCTCAGCCGCACCCTCCCCGCCGCCGCTGGCGTCGTAGGGAAGATCGGGAATGTCTTCTGCAGATGCAAACCTGATGGACTCGATGGTGCTGTTCTCCAGCTCCAAACACTCGTGGCAGCTGGACAGGTGGAGGCCGCAGAGCTCGGTGCAGGCCTCTCCTCTGTCGCTCTCGCCAGCGGCCTCGTTCCCGGGGGCGCCGCCTCGCCCTGGGGTGGGTTCTGCACCGAGGACCGCCGGGTCATCTTTGCCGACGTGCTCCATGACGCCCGGCTCAGGCTCGCCCTGGACAGCAGGTCCGGGGCTCGGCTGCGGGCTGCGGGATGGCTTGGTCGCGGCCTGGTCCTTCAGCTCCTGCAGAGTGGAGTCCTGCAGGTGCACCGCTGGCACAGGAGCAGAAAAGACACTCAGTCACTTCTCTGGTTTGTCCTGCGGCTCCGTTCAAAACCCCACGGCGCTCCCTGCGTTCCCTGCCTCGGGTTCCTGGGCGCCCACTGCCTCCCCACCTAACCCTGCGGCAGCCTTTGGAACCAGGTTAAGTGCTCCCGCCTGACAGGAGGGGGCCCCTGATGGTCTCACAACACCTTTGAATCGGGAAATCTCGGATTCCCTCGCTGACGAGTGAAGAAAGTGAGATTCCGAGAGGTCACTTTGCCCACTTATTTCTAGATTCAGTTTCTTGGGTGTCCCTCTCCGATATGATAATGAGACGGCAAAACAGAAAGGCATTCCTCTGGGTCTTTCCAAGCACACCCCCAGGAAAGCCACTCCCAGGGCGCCCCCTCAGCTGGGCCGGAAGAAGGGTCTTTCCAGTGTCTGCTCTCAGGACTGGAGTATCATTTACAATCACTGATTCAAAATCCATTTACTGAGCACCTGCTCTGCACCTGGCATGGGATTCGGCACATGCAGGTGGCAAATGGGAAAAGTAAGTGATTTACACAAACTTCCGAGCTGGTAAGGAACAGTCATTTGCTCAAGACACCAACGAAGACCTTCCTGGACCCTGAAAGCCAGCTTTGAGGCCTAATTAAGGAAGACCATTGTGCACGTTTCTTAAAAAAATTAAAAATTGTGTCCCAAAATATTGTGGTATGTGTAGTATATATTTCAGATAAAAAACTAAGATTTAGAACTTCATAGTAACACTGCCTATGCTTTCCATTCAATCACACTACAATCTAGAAACTAGTTAGTCTGTAGGAGGTTGGGAAAAATACTAGTAACTATTCCACGGGTTCTGAATTTCCATGCTAGCTCACACAGTGCGATTATGGGATTTCCTTGTTTAAGGATTTTAAAAGCTCTCATGATATTCTCAGGGGCAAGCTCCTCAAAAAACCTGGCACATACATGAACTTTATACTATTATGGAAATCTAACCTGTTGAGTTAACTAAACTGAGAATAAGCATTCACTTACTAGTAAGTCATACTAAATAGGAGTATTCAACAGTATGCAAGCTAATCACCTATGATGTCTGCTATAATGAAAACATATAAAGTTACTTACAGACAGCCCAGCGGGAATGGCTCAGTGGTTGAGCATTGACCTATGAACTAGGAGATCATGGTTTGATTCCCGGGCAGGTCACATGCCCTGGTTGTGGGCTCCATCAGGAGGCAGTCAATGATTCTCTTATCATAGATATCTCTATCTTTCTCTCCCTCTCCCTTCCTCTCTGAAATCAGAATATATAGAGAGAGACCTGGTGCACAACATTTGTGCACTGGGCATGGGGTCCCTCAGCCCAGACTGCGCCCTCTCGCAGTCCAGGACCCTTTGGGGATGTCCGCCAAGGGGTCCTTAGGGCTGCTATGGAGGTGGGAGAGGCTCCCCCACTTCTGGCTGAGCGGCGCTCCCCCTGTGGGAGCACAATGACCACCAGGGGGCAGCTCCTGCATTGAGCGTCTGCCCCCTCGTGGTCAGTGCACATCATAGCAACCAGTCGTTCTGCCATTTAGTCAATTTGCATATTAGCCTTTTATTATATAGGATTAGCCTTAGCTGTTTGGCTCAGTGGCTAGAGTGTTGGCCTATGGACTGAAGGATCCTGGGTTCGATTCCTGTCAAGGGCACATGCCTGGGTTGCAAGCTCGATCCCTAGTGTGGGACATGCAGGAGGCAGTCGATCAATGATTATCTCTCATCATTGATGTTTCTATCACTCTCTCCCTCTCTGAAATCGATAAAAATGTATTAACTATATATATATTAAAATTAAAAATGTTTAAAGTTACTTACAAACAATCTTTTGGGGTATCAACCCGTTAGCCATCTGGAGTCTGTCTTCCATGAACGCCACCCCCAGCTTGCTGAAGTCATCCACGCTCGCTTTGGCGATTAACTGGTAAGGGTCCCCAGGTCTGCAAGCTAACGGCAAACAACAGTCTGACCACCTCACAATCTGAGGGGAAAATGGGAGGAAGAAAAAGAGAGGTTGGGGTGTCTCTTCTAAAACTAAGAAGGTGCTTCATTTTCCCCTTCAGCGCCCCCTCCCCGCCCCCCGCGGCACTATTACATCAAAGGTGTGCTGCTGGGACCCTCTCATTTCTGCCCAACGCAGGGCTTACAAAGCTCTAACTACAACCCTCTCCTTTCAAGCTAATGCACATCCCAATTGCTTTTCTAGGCACTAAAGGGGGAAAGAGCCACCCCCCAGGCCCTGGGAAAACATCGACCTGCCCTTTAGTAACAGAAATCGGAGTAAACAAGTCCACACTATGCAGTGACTCATCATGTAACCCGCAGACCAGCCTTCCTCAAAGCGGGGCTCACAGCCCACTACAAGGACGCTCCCCGGAGCGCAGGACAGCGTCAGGGCCCTGAGCGGGACCCCGGCTGCTGCTTCAGACTCCGGAGCTGCAGCCCGGGAATCAGATTTAGACCTGCCTCCCCACTGGTTCCTGAGCAGTGAGGACAACGCCAGGCCTCTCCACAGAGCTCCTGCCCGTCCCGGTTCCCATTTTCACCAGGAGGGGGAGGGAGTGAGGGAGGGAGAGGGGCGGGGAGGGGAGGAGGGGGTTCGACAGCAGACAAACACTCAGTGCCTTAAGCCTTCCAGTTGTTATAGAAGCATCTCTAACTGGGACATGGAGAAGGGGAGCCCTGGGGTCCAGGGCCAGGCTCTGGAGTCCGAGGACGTGGGTCTGGGTCAAACTCGGCTAATCATGGCTGGGTGTCCTCAGGCATCAGAACCTCGCAGGTCTGTTCCCTCACTCGTAAAACAGGGAGAAATGGTAGTACCAATACCCACGGTCTTATAGGCTTGTTGTGTTAACACATTAAAAATATATACTGCCCCGAGCAGAAAACTTGGGACAAAAAAAAAAGTGCCCAATGAATGCAATTAATCACCAGCTATTAGACATTCTGACTTTAAAAGCAACAGTAAACAATGATCATTTTTTAAGATGCCATGAATAGCTTCCCTATTTCCCAAAATTAATCTTCTCTGAAACATACTGCCCCAAATCTCAAAGTCAGAGATATATAATTTTGAATTCCATTTTTTATTGGTAGGCTAGATTTTTAGAACTCTTGCTGTAAACAATGAAAAATGCTGCATAAAGTAATTAAAACAGCATCTTAAAAGCACTGATGAATGACGACGTAATGAAGAACTGCCAGGCCAAATGCAGGGGTAAATCCGGGACCTACAGAGCAAAGGGAAATTCCCAGAAGCCAAGCCACTTCTGCCCTGAGGGTACTTGCTCCTCCGGGGAACCTGGGCGCAAAAGTCAAGGTCCAATGGACAAATAGATCAATGGAATAGAACTGAGAGGATAGAAATAAACATACACATGTGTAGACAAGCATCTGGACGAGGCGGCCAAGACAAGTCAACAGGGATAGAGTGACAAGCATGCTGGTGCGAGTGGATCTCCACAGGCAGAATGAAATGGACCCCCTCACTCCATGTACAATTCACTCCAGCTGGATCAAATCGTCAATGAGAGCTAAAACCACCAAACTCATAGAAGAAAACATAGGCACAAAATGTCATGACCGTGGATCAGGCAATGGTTTCTCAGCTGGGACTCCAAAAGTACAAGCAGCAAAAGAAAGAAACAGCCAAATTTCCTGTGCTTCAGGAGAAACTTTCAAGAAAATGAAAAGGCAATCAACAAAGCGAGAGGAAATATTTATAAATCATATATCGGATAAGAGACTTGTATCCACAATATATGAAGCACTCCTGTAACTCACCAATAAAAAGACAGATATTCAATTTCAAAATGGGCAAAGGATCTGAAACACATTTCTCAAAAAAAAATATACAAGTGTCAATAAGTACTTGAAAAGATGCTCAACACCATCGGTCATTAGGGAAACACAAATCAAAACCACCATGAAATACTTCACCGCTACTCGATGGCTAGCATCAAAGATGGGCAATGACAAGTGTTGTAGAGGCGGTTGAGCAACCCGAACCCTAGTACATTGCTGGTAGAAATGTAAAATGGTTCAAGTCTCCAGAAAAGAATTTGACAATTCCTCAGAAAGTTAAACACAGAGTTACCAGTGGCCCAGCAAGTCCACTCCTAGGCATATTCCTAAGAGAACTGAAAACATATGTCCACACTCAAAACTGTGCACAAATATTCACAGCAGAATTATTCATAATAGCCGAAGAGTGGAAACAACCCAAACGTCCAACTGATGAGTGGAGAAAGAAAATGTATATACCCGTACAATGGATTCTGCCGTGAAAGGAATGAAGCAGCGATACATGGTGTAACACAGATGAATCTCGAACACATTATGCTAAGTCAGTGATTTTCAACCGGTGTGCCGCGAGAATTTTTAAAACATGCAGTACCTGACTATTTGACCGGGGGCACCGGCCTCTTTTCCCTTGCAGTGGCTCTCAACCTTCCTAACGCCGCGACCCATTAATACAGTTCCTCATGTTGTGGTGACCCCCAATTTCATTGTTACAAATTGATCATAATTAAAGCATAGTGATTAATCACAAAAACAATATGTAATTATGTATGTGTTTTCCGATGGTCTTAGGCAACCCCTGTGAAAGGGTCGTTCGACCTCCAAAGGGGTCGCGACCCACAGGTTGGGAACTGCTGGCCTAGGGAGTGAGAGGACTCCAGGGTCTGATTTCCCAAAGCTGAATCCTGGCTCCTTTGGCTAACAGCTGTGTGACCCAAGTAAGTCACTCCATTTCTCTGTGCTGTGGTTTCCTGTCTGTAAGGTGTTGATGACAGCAAGAGAACCTACTTGGGAAGACTATTGGGAGCGCTGAATGGGGTGACACATAAGGCACCTGGCCCCTAGGGGGCGCTGTTATTCCAAAACGTGGAGCCCTCAGAGCAGGTATGCTCAGCAGGGACCACACCACCCCCAAGTGGGCAAAAACTGGTTGGGGGGATGGGGTCGGGGGGACATGGTACCTACCGCAATGGTCTGGGCCTCCCAAGGCTCAATCCTGCCCCACAAAATCTGAGTTTTTAGTATTTCATTTCTCTCTCAGAGAGAATTCAAATTGAACTGAATCTCCTAAGGGAAACAATAATTGTAAATTATGGGTGATAAACACTGTCTTCGAGGGAAAAATAATACATGCAGGTCTTTAAGGTTAAAAGGTTGAAACCCATTAATGGTCTGGAATTTGTAGAGGAAGACAAGCCTCTGAATTTCCTTTTAGCTCCACTTGCCGCCTCCCCGGGACCTTGTCACTGCTCCCCCACCCCCGCCCAGACGCACCCCCAGGGTGACTGGGGTTCACCCGGAGGGTCGGGCTGACCAGCGGTGCGGTCAGACTCTGCATCGCAAAGAAGACATCTTTGATCAAATGAGAGTGACGCTCCCAATTCTGACAAAGGCCGAGCCGAGGTCCAGCATCGAGAACGGAGGAAGGGTGTGAGCGCAGGGGGCTGCGCAGGGCCACTCCCACGAGGCAGGAGCTGCCTTTTCAGACGAGGGTGAGGGAAGCATGAAAAGGACAGTGCCACCTCCTGCACGGAGCTGAAACCATCTCTGTCCCGCGCGCTATGGCGAGCAATCTAGAGCAGGGGTGCTCGCCGGGGACACCGGACACCGGCCCATCGCTGATCTAGCGGCCGCGGGAGCGAGCGGGTGGAGCCCCTCCCGGAGGCAGCACTCAGTGTAAAAGGAGCCGATCATTAACTCCACACCCGGAACAGAGAAGCAGGAGATAAACAAAGCCAGGGGGTGGGCAGGAAGCCGCAGAGAACAATGTCCACACGTCCCTGATCAGGTTTCCCACCTCCGCCAGCCATTTCCTCTCCGCCAGCCATTTCCCTCCCTTCCTCTCTCTCCTTTTTCTAGGAACGGGGTCCAGGAGCCACCGACCATGCCAACGCCACAGCAGCGGCCGGTGCTCTGACCAAAGCAGAGCCGCCGCCACCCATCTCCTCCGGGGCCGGGGTGTCTGCCTTCCGGGGCCGGAAAGCAAACAGGACCCTTCCAGTTTGCACTCGGAGATGGGAACACCAGGGCAGAGAAAGAAAAGGCTGGCTCCCAAAGATCAAAGCGAAGGAAGCCCTGGGCGGCCCTCGACAAAGGGGTTCCTCAAAGAAGGGGGGTGCAGAGCCCTGCCATGAGCAAGTGACTGCAGGCGGCACGGATGGCAGCAGGCAGCGAGGTCTCTGCTCCATCAGCCGAACACCGTCCTCGGCCACAGAGAATGGCAGGGCCGGGAGGCACCAGGGAAAGCCATCCGAGAGAGCCCCAACTCACAAAGGTATCGCTTTCAGCATCTGTAAAGGTTGTATCGTCCTAAACATGTGACAGACTGGCTCCAGGCTGTGTGGTTCAGTTGGCTGGGTGTTGTCCTGTGACTGGAAGGTTGCTGGTTCGATTCCCAGTCAGGACACATACATGCCCAGTTGTGGGCTCGATCTGGGGATTGTGCGGGGGGCAGCTGATAGATGTTATGCTCTCACATCAATGTTTCTCTCCCTCTCCCTTCCTCTCTCTCAAAAAAAAAAAGTAAAGAAAGAATCAATTAAAAATTTTTAATGTGAAAGAATGTAAGATCTCATCAGGTTTAAAAGTCTCTCTTAAATAAGATATTTTCTACTGAATATCTTAGGATACTGTCAAATTCAAACGATTTTTGAGTTGTAAAGGGCATACATAGTTTCATAAGGGCACCCAAAAGGCAAAATCCCACCGAGCAATCAACCTGAACAGGCCTGCAGACTTCGTGAGAAGACAGTGAGCTACAGCAACGCCTCATTAGGTTCTGAAGCCCAACCTAAGAAATGGACTCCGGTGTAATAGCCAAGGCGCTCAGAAAACTAGCTCCGGACAAATCCAGCTCCGGCTGCAAGGCCCGCCAAACTCTGGTCACAGACAAAGTAACTGGATCGCACCCTTGGTGGGTAGGCATCTGTCAACAACCCCACCCCCCAAAAAAATTAAGAATTAAGAACCTCGCCTTAACCGGTTTGGCTCAGTGGCTAGAGCATTGGCCTGCGGACTCAAGGGTCCCAGGTTCGATTCTGGTCAAGGGCATGTACC
>NW_006298519.1:519520-524730 GCF_000327345.1 Myotis davidii
TAGTCCCCGGTCAGGGCGCCTATGGGAGGCAATCAATAAATGTTTCTCTCTTACATCAATATCTCTCTTTCTCTTTCTCTCTCTCTCTCTTTCCTGCTCTAACTCTCGCTCTCCCCACCCTTTCCTCTCTCTCTAAAAAAATCAATAAACATGTCCTAAGGTGATGGTTAAAAAAAAATTAAGCAAAACCGCCATTAAGTGAGATCTTAATGAGATTTTCGTTAGGAGGTAAATTAAACGGGGCACCTGTGGCAGAGCGCTGTTATCTCCCAATGTCTAGTCTGTCTTTCTCCCTTGTAGTCACACAACTCCGGTTTCCTCTGAACCCACAGCTGTCCAGCTACCGAATGTATTTCTCAGGCTCCCTGCAGCTAAAGTGATACGAGAAGTGACTTCGGAAACTTCTGGATTCAATGTTAAAGAGGGCGCTGGCTGTTGCCCACGTCCCCCATCCTGAGGGCTGGCACTGGATGAGGCTGACTGCTGTGGCAGTGGCAGGGGTGGAAGCAGCCAGAGTGCCCGTCAGTAGACGAGTGGATAAAAGAGCTGTGATAGCCCGGCCAGCAGGCTCAGTGGTTGAGCATCGACCTGTGAACCAGGTCACAGTTTGATTCCCGGACATGGCACATGCCGGGGTTGCGGGCTCAATTCCCAGTGTGGGGCATACAGGAGAATACTACTGGGCCATCAAAAGAAGGAAAACTTACTCTTTGCGACAACATGGATAGACCTGGAGAGTATTGCTGCAGGTTCAACCCCCGGTCAGGGCGCCTATGGGAGGCAATCAATAAATGTTTCTCTCTTACATCAATATCTCTCTTTCTCTTTCTCTCTCTCTCTCTTTCCTGCTCTAACTCTCGCTCTCCCCACCCTTTCCTCTCTCTCTAAAAAAATCAATAAACACATATTCTTAGCACAGATACCGAGAATAGACTGACAGCTGTCGGAGGGGAGGGGAGTTGGGGGGCTGGGTGAGAAACAACCACCTCCTGGACACAGACAACAGGGTGGTGCTCACCAGAAGGAAAGGGGGTGGGGGAGGTGGAGAGGGCAAAGGGGGTTAATGGTGACAGGAGACTTGACTTTGGGTGGTGAACACACAATACAATATCCACGTGATGTCTTATAGAACTGTACGCCTGAAACCTACATAATTTCATTAACCTATATAATGTCACCCCAACAAATTCAATTAAAAAAAATTTTTAAATCTTTGAATCAACTTCAAGGCAGCTATCAAAAACAAATAAATAATGCCAGCTGCCAGGCGCCACCACGCCCTGCTCATGCGTGAACTTTCCAGACTCTTGCCCACAACCAACCAGGACTGGGAAATGCCTCTCGGGGAGCTGCTGCTTCCCCCTGCTGCCCCCTCCCCTTATTGGTGGCCAAGGTAAACTCTTTCAAAACAACTTACATCTTTTGCCCCAAACCCATGAGATGAAAGAGCCCGTCGGCTGGAAATCAGCAGACATGTCCGCCTTCTCCCTCCAGCCCGGACGCTGGTGGTCGAGCTTGCACGTCCCAGGACCTGGTCCTTCTCTGCCAGCACATGGCTCAATGAGCCCGTTCTGTCAGGACCACTCCCAGCCTCGAAGGTTTGACATAAGGATGGACTAAATGGCCTGGGGACACTGAGCCGTGCTGCCCAATGACATGGTGTGGGCCACAAACACAGCCACACAGGCAGTTTCACCTGTTCTAGCAGCCACGTTTTAAAAAGTAATAAAAACTAAAACAAAATAAATGTTTTGTTCAATGGATAGAGCATGGGTCGGTCTGTGGACTGAGGGTCCCTGGTTCGAATCCCACAAGGAGCAGCATCAATCCCTGGCCCTGGTCAGAGCCTGTGCAGGAAGCAACCAACTGATGTGTCTCTCTCATCCACTGTCTCTCCCGCTCCCTCCCACTCTCTCTAAAAATCAGTGGGAAAATATCCTTCAGTGAAGATCAACAAAATAAAAAACTTAAACTGGGGAAAGTAATTTCACTGATATATTTTCATTTAACCCAAAACATCCTGAAAGAAAGGGAGTCACAAAGGCCAGGAAAAAGCTCTCGTAAGACAACGAATTCAGTTTTAATTAAGACACACAGTTTCCTTACAATAAACAAATGAAAAATGCGTTACTCACGGTTTCTGTAGGGGAAGACGGCCTCTGCAGATTCTCCCCCTGCACCCAAACGCTCTCTGTCACAAATGCTATGTGTTCGGCTTCAAGTATGAGAGGAGAAACAAGATAGAGGGCCCATTTGTTCAAGTCATCAATGGACTGGATAGAGAGAAAGAAAACACAAAAAAAGGGATTTAATGTCTCTTCAAACCACAACTGCCACTTAACTCAACATCTGGGACATCTCCCCCCGACGCTGGCTAATTCCAGATGGGATATAAGTAAGATCATCTGGTGCCCTCCTACAGACCACCTTCACCTGCGTTTCTTGTTGAACTAGGGCTAGATAAACAGCTGCAAACTCCCCTCTAGGACTCAGGACAGCTTTAACATCTCCAGAAATTTGTTAGCAACTAATTGATTCTCAATCTAGGCTTACTGCTACTATTCTTTACTGTTCAGAGAAAACGAGGCATGCAGCCCGCCGGCTGCGAGTTTGACATGCTTGGTTTAGAGCAGCGGTCACCAACCAGTGGTCCGTGAGGTCTGAAAGGTTGGCGACCGCTGGTTTAGAGCGTGTAGGAGCTCTCCAAATGACAACTTGGAGGAACGTGTGTTTTTTTTGTTGTTGTTGTTGTTAATCCTCACCTGAGGATATTTTTTCGTTGATTTTTAGAGTGGAAGAGAGAGGGAAAGACAGAGAAACATCCATGTGAGAGAAGCACATTGACTGGTTCCTCCTGCACGCACCCTGACCAGGGTCTGGGCTGGGGAGGAGCCTGCAACGGAGGTACATGCCCTTGACTGGATTCGAACCTGGGACCCGTTGGTCCACAGGCCGACGCTCTATCCACTGAGCCAAACCAGCTAGGGCTTGGAGGGACTTTTAAAGATGAGGTTCAGAGCCTGGCCAGTGTGGCTCAGTGGATGAGCACTGACCCATGAACTAATAGGTCATGGTTCAATTCCCAGTCAGGGCACATGCCTGAGTTGCAGCTCGATCCCCAGTGGTGGGTGTGCAGAAGGCAGCTGATCGATGGTTCTCTCTCATCATTGATGTTTCTACCTCTCTCTCCCTCTCCCTTCCTCTCTCTGAAATCAATAAAAACATATTTTTTAAAAATGAGGCTCAGAAGTGCATCCCATTAGACAGAAGGCGTCACTAACAGAAGCCTCGCCCAGAGGACTGTTCTTGCATTTCCATCAGCCATTACACCTTTAAGAACATATCTAAAGAAGAAGAAAAATAAAAGCACGTGCAATTTTAAAAAAAGGAAAGCTAGAAAGATGAACTGTGATTTAAACTCTGAGGGCACAGAGCAGCACAGCGCAGGCCGGGCCCATCTGGTCCAGCAGGTGAGACAGTGCTATCTGACTGAAGATCTGGGGCAAAGGTGACTATGCTAAGAACTGGGGGCACGGAATCCCTTGAAAGCCCAAGGCAGGTTTGGCTGGAGCAGTGGGCAAGGGCTAAAAAGCTTTAGTTATAGTCATTGAAGTTAGCAGAAGACCAAGCAAGTCATGGAGATGTTCAAAAGTAGAACTGTCCTCCTGGACGGGTGGCTCAGTTGGTTGGCGCGACGTCCCCAACACCAAAGGCTGCAGGTTCCATTCTGGGTCAGGGCTCCTACTAAGTTGCAGGTTCGACACCTAGTCAGGGATCGGACTCAGAGGCCATTGATCTGTTTCTCTCTCCTCCCCCCTCTCTAAAGACAATAAACATATCCTCGAGTGAGGATAAAACAAAATAAAAAAGAACGTAAAACTGTTTTTCAAGAAAACTAAAGACATTCACCTCTGAATATTTTTGAATGTTCGAAATTTCCACTCTAAATTTTAAAGGTTATTTTTTAAAGTAAACTATCCAGTGTGCAAGCAAGCACAATAGGAAAGTCCACCTCTCCATTTTCCCCCACTTGGACTTGTTTCTCAATCAGGGTTCCTTGAGAGAATTAAGCCCTCAGGCGTCCACCGTCTGCAGTGAATGAATGTAACTCCGTTGCATCTAGGTCAGCAGATCTCAACCTGTGGGTCGCCACCCCTTTGGCGGTCGAACGACCCTTTCACAGGGTTCGCCTGAGACCATCCTGCATATCAGATATTTACATGACGATTCATAACAGTAGCAACATTACAGTTATGAAGTAGCAACGAAAATAATTTTATGGTTGGGGGTCACAACATGAGGAACTGTATTTAAAGGGCCAGAAGGTTGAGAACCACTGCAGTAGACTAACAAGGAAGGGTATTTTTGATTTGCTAGCAGAACAGTACAATCCTATACTGAAGCATAACCCCAACAAAATATTCAAGACCTGAGATAAGATTTTAATTCCCACTCGGGTGTTATGGTTTTACACACATAGAAAATCTCATTTTAATGCTAAAAATGAGCCAACTTCCCAGAAGGAAAGGGCAAGAAGCCAATGAAAAGCAAAACACTTTGAAACATTCATGAAAACAGGATCAGCGACATCAATGGAAATGTGCGCTGACCCGCACTGTGAACCAAGTCCACTTCCGAGAGCGGAACGGGAAGAACTACTGTCCCTTTCGCGGAGAGCAGAGCTTTTGCTGAGAATAAACCACAGCGCGGCTGAACGTGTAGCCACCAGGCTAAGAACTGGGCCAAACAGACAAAGACTGTGCAAACCGAAATAAGACAGGTGCAAAGGCGACCGGTGGGGCGCCCTGGCTGGTAAATGACACCCTGACAGGAGAGGAGGGCGGGCAGTTTTTGTCACCTCGGAGGTATCTGACAGAGAGCTGAGAATTTGCTGTCTTTGTCTGAATTCATTCACCCAGAGGGCAGCCCGCAGTGGAGGGGAGGACGCCAGGAGCCTAAGTGGGCAGCGCTCTCGGGCTCAGTGCCAGTCGCCATCGAGATCGCACAAGTACACGCCTATTTGGAAGCCAAGGGCCCGGGGTCCGTGCACTCGCCCCACGCCTGTCTGTTTTCGGATTTCTGGTCCCCTTAAACCGGGATCCGTGGGCAACGCGGGCAGGGGGCCCCGGCCGGGCGCTTCCGAGACGCCCGGTGCGGAGGGGTCTTCCCAGGCCCCCACAGCACAGGGCGGGCGGGGTGGAGGGGAGGCG
>NW_006298519.1:525167-532339 GCF_000327345.1 Myotis davidii
GGGAGATGGGCAGGTACGTGGTGATGGAGGGAAAGCGGGGAGGGGAGGGGGGTGATGAGTAAGTTGAGCACCAGCGGGTACGCTCCGGGGCTCCTGGCCTGCGTCGGCCCGGGTCCGGCCTCCCAAGGGGGTGGGAGGCTGACGGAGGACAGGGCTGTGCGTGTGTATGGCATTAACAGCTCCATACGGGAGTCGCAGCGTGCTGACAGCCTCCACCCCGTCCAGCTGGGAAAGTAAGGTGAGGCCTTCTTGCAAAAAGGATTTTAGCATAACTTAAGCAAATTCATACAATGCAATAATACTTTAGTTTTCTGGACCCTATTTTAAAGTAAGGGCGGGGAACAAGTTAAAGACAGATCGGGAGAATAAAGGCTGCTGGTGTTCTTTGACGTGAGCATCCTAAAGCCAGTTCTGGGAAACATCTGTTATGACTCACTGTTCTTGGCCCCTACGTCTGAGGGCCTAAGAGAAGCATAGTTATTCCTGACGAGATGTCTCCGTGGAGGCTCGCTTTTCTCCAAGGCCGCGTGTAAGGGCGTGTTGCGGACAGGACACTGACCCTCCCTCACTGACGGGGACACCAGAGGTGGAGCAACTCACCCGCAAGTGAAGAACAGTTGCGTCAGCCACGCGGAGGCACAGCCGAGACGTTCCCTGCGTTGCTTCCCGTTCTCGCCTTGGCTATGAGTGGGTGGCAACATACAGTAAAAGCCAGCCAGTGTGCCACTCCCAAGTCTTACTTCATCAGAGGACAGATTTTCCAAGTACCCTGACCCTTTAGGCACCTGCTTTAGAATAGCGGTATAGAATACCCACTTTCAGAACCTCGCACCTCTGGTCAGATGACACAGGAAATTCTCCCATTCTACATAGCAAGAATAGTTTTAAAAAGAGAAAGACTCCAAGAAGAAATAACTGGGCTCAAAAACAAGGTAAGCGTCACAGTGGGCCAGACATAGAAGACAGCGGTACGCAGGGCTGAAGCCAGATCCCGCGGTGACAGGTGGGAAGTGGGTCCCTGCACAGTAACCAGACCTGAACCTGTGTCCCTGGAGAAAGAAGTGAGTGAGCCCCTATGAGGAGGGACTCGGCCCCTCCATGATGACACAGGGCTACCAGTCAGAAATTAGAACATGAAAAAGCTTAATAAAGTGCTAAGCCCTAATGTTTTCCTAGACAATCACTTCAGATAGCCTCATTGAAGTTTGCTGAATTTCAGCTCAAAGGACCAGTCTCCCCAACCCTGCTAGGTATGGAGAGGCCATCTCTTCTCCCTGACGGTCACAGCATCTCTAGTTTTTCCAAGTTCCTTAAGAGCTTTGCAACCTCACCTTCCCACAGACACCATGACTCCAGCCAGCCAGCATGGGAACTTTCCAGGCTGGCCTTTAGATGCCTCACAATCTCTTGGTCTGAGAAGACATCATGGGAAAATGTGGGGGTCAAAACTGTACATTTAAAATGATGGAGCTTAGCTTCATTGCCCCCAGATAGCAATGGAAAAGGGGAAGGAGGCAAAAATAAGACATCAGGGGAGCCCTAGCTGATTTGGCGCAATGGATAGAGTGTCAGCCTGCGGACTGAAGGGTCCCGAGTTCAATCCCAGTCAGGGCACATGCCCAGGTTGAGGGCCCCATCCCCAGTGTAGAGTGTGCAGGAGGCAGCCAGTCAATGATTCTCATCATTGATGTTTCTCTCTCTCTATCTTCCACTCTGAAAGCCATAAAAATATTTTTTTAAAAAGGCATCAGGGGAGCTGACTGTGTGTGTACTTGATTCGCACCCTGTAGACCCTTGCTACTCAGAGTGGTCCTTGGCATGAGCAGCATTGGTATCACCTAGAAGCTTACTAGAAGTACAGAATCCCAGGCCCCATCCTGGACCCACTAAGTCAATAGCTGCACTTTTCTTTTAATCCTCACCAGAGGATATGCTTTTATTGATTTATTGGTTCATTTATTTTAGAGAGGGAGAGAAATATCGATATGAGAGAGAAACATGGGTCAGTTGACTCCTGCACCCACCCTGACCAGGGATCGAAAATGTAACCTTTTTGGTGTATGGGTCAACGCTCCAACCAACCAAGCCACCTGGCCAGGGCAATATCTGCACTTTTTAACAAAATCCCCAGGTGATTCACAACCACGTTCACGTTTGAAAAGCACTGCTGAAGCCTACCTCTGTCACTCCCTGTGTCTGGGTTACTCTAGAGCAGCGGTCGCCAACCTTTCAGACCTCACGGACCACCAGTTGGCGACCACTGGTCTAGACTCTTAACAAGAGTCTTCCAAATTGTGGAGAAGACCACAGACTAGGAATCTCAAAATGAGACTTTGTCACTGCAGGGAAGACAGTGCACTCACCAGGCAGCAACTGAAGACCACCTCAGTTACCCCCGTCGCTACTCTCCCGCCCTTAGGCATGTCCCAGAAGTGATGGTCTGGGGACAAGGCAGAGTGTGAACCAAGAGAAGATCACTCCCCTGGGAAGCTGTCCTGTCCCCCATTCAATACATGACAGCTCGTCCCCAGAGGAAGTCGATCACATTGGCATTAGCTCTCTCTGAACATGGGAAGCAGTCAGCATGCTGATCAGGCCAGTGGCCAGAGCTGAGAAGGATTAGTTTGTTTTTGAAATTTTAAAAATCCCAGTTTAGTAGGAATGAGTAGAAGCTGAAGTTTAAATAACTGTAACTGTAAACAGTTCGTTTTTTTAGCAGTTAAAGTATATAGTCTCTGTTTTATAAATAAAAGAATCTGTTCCCTCCACAACAGTATTGGACTGCTAGACAAGTTTGTGAATTTAAAATGATATTCAGAGAGCCCGGCTGTCATAGCTCAGTGGTTGAGCACTGACCTATGAACCAGGAGGTCATGGATCGATTTTCGGGTCAGGGCACAAGCCAGGGTTGTAGGCTCAATCCCCAGTGTGGGGCTTGCAAGAGGCAGCTAATCAATGAGTCTCATCATTGATGTTTCTATCTCTATCCTTCCTCTCTGAAATCAATAAAAATATTTTTTAAATAAAATAAAATGATATTCAGAGATCCCAGGGACTCAAGAATGACCATCTATTTAAAGTGCCCTCTGAGAAAAGGTCATTGAAATACTTATTTGAAATCATGAGGTTTTTGTTGGCAAAAACTATAACATGTGGCCCTAGATGGTTTGGCTCAGTGGAAAGAGCGTTGGCCTGCAGACTGAAGGGTCCCAGGTTCGATTCTGGTCAAGGGCATATGCCCGGGTTGTGGGCTCAATCCCCAGTAGGAGGCACGTAGGAGGCAGCTGATCAATGATTCTCTCTCATCATTAGTCTATCTATCTCTTTCCCCTATCCCTCTCTGAAGTCAATAAAAATATATGTTTTAAAAAAACTACAAAATGTGAAGAGTTTTTCTTTGAATATTTGACAATCTATAGTACAGGTGTTTATTAGTCAGAAGAAACCAACCCTGCCGACACTTTGATCTTGGACTTCCAGCCTCCAGACTGTGGGGAAAAATTATGTTGCCTATAGCAACCATAGGTGGTGTCTGCTTATGGCAGCCTGAACTGCTGAACACACCACGGGAGACGAGGAGGAAGACACAGGCATCAGGGAGTCCGGCCACTGCTGCCCCCACCTGTTCTCTTCCTCAGCGGTTCCATTTGCCTGCTTGCCTGCCAGGTTTCAGCGGCCACCCCTCAGGGCGCGATCTCAGGCCTCACTGCCAGCTCTGGCCTCTCCCAGCCTCCAATGCCATACTCCCCCTCTGCATGTCTCTTGTGGGATATTCTGTTGGTATCTCAGAAGCAGCATGAGTAAAACGAAATGCATTTTTCTCCCACAAACTACCTCTTTGCCGTGATTTCTTTATCTCTGTTAATGACATCACATCCTGCTTTCCACGTGGACCTAGGGCTCGGTCTTCTTGGAGTACCAACTGCTCTCCACCCCAAATCCTGTTTCTTTCCGTTGATGGTACCTCCACCTTCCCCCTCGAGCTCTGTAATTCTGGGATCCCAATACAACGACAATGTGATTCACTTTACTAGGATTTGATTTGCAGTAATGTCATATTCACCTTCATATCCCTGGCATTTAGCACTGTGCCAGCACATAGTAGGTGCTTAATAAAAAGTTTTGGAAACTGGCTCCTACACCCACTTGTAAAGTGAGGTAACACTGTTATCGCTTTCACTCAGTTGGCCGCTAGAAAGAGGCGCTCACAGAATTTTCTTCATTGGGAGCAAATTTATCTTCATCCAGCAGAGGGGAGTGGTCCCTTACATCCCAGGCAGAATCTGTTCCTGGTTGGAGGAGGGGAGTCACCATCTGTGAGCAGTTTCCTGCCCATCAGACATGACCTGCACTTGGGGCCATTACGGATCAGACAGCTACACACACATACACACACACACACACACACACACACATACACACACACGGCACTCAGCACTCGGCAGCCTCAAAGGTCTCAATCACCTCAGCGAAGGTGAAGTGACCCAAACAGGTGAGCTCTGCTTGCTCCACAGACACTGTTGTCTTCCTAATGACCCTGTCTTGTTTCCAGAATAAGGTCTTAAAGGGCCAGTTATGGAGGTCAAATAAATGAATGTGGAAATTGACAACAACCTTTACAACCAAAATGAGATAAAAACATTAGGAGCTGCACACACCCCAACTCCCACCCCACCCCTGCAGCAGCCCCGGGTGGAGCCTGCGTGAGCTGCAATTTGCATAGTGAAGCAATAGAGGCGACAGTCTGGAGTCAGGAATTCTGGGTTCAAATATTGCCTGACCCCCGACTCCACGCACACGCACACACGCACGCACATACGAATGCATTCAGTGGCCAGGGCAGGTGCCTGTTTCCACAGCTTGTGAGTTAGAGCATCCACCAGGTGCCAATGGAGGGTGAGCATACCGCGCCAAGTGTACCCTTTCAAGGACAGGGAGACATTCTGAGAAAGGTGTTGAGGTGATCCCATGGTTGTACAAACAACAGTGTGCCCTTACACACACTATAGGGAACAGCCCATAAGCATGTCACTGTATAAAACAACACGAGATTAAATCAAGCACAAGAAAAAATGAGGCAATCACGAAATGGGTCGGTCTGCTGCCCAAGTAATGGCATACTGTTTACACAGCAAAAAGAAATTTTAGTAAGTAGAAAAAAAACATTAAAATAATGATAAAAGGTATAGTATAATAAATATAAGAACCAGTAACAGTCATTGCCCAGTATTACATACTGTACGTAACTGCACGGGCAGTACCTTTAGACGACAGGCAGCGAAGTGGGTGCGTGCACACCAGCATCACCGCAGGCACCTGAGTATCTTACGGCAGCTGCAAGGTTATGACAGCTAACGTCACTGGGCTATGGGCATCTTTCAGCTCCACTGTGATTTTAGGGGGCCATCACCACATGCTCCGCGGTGGACCGAAACCTCATTTTGCGTGACCTCTACCTTCTGATGGAGGAACAGCCACCCGCACAAAGTCAACAGGAAGCGGAGGGCAAGGCAATCTCACCCTCAGGGCACCCGCTGGGGTGGGTAGTACCTCCTGTAACAGCGCAGGACACTCAGGCTGTGCGGCCCACACAGGGCGGGGCCCCTTTCCCGAGGACCACAATGCCTTTCCCAGGCACAGCAAAGCTGTCTGCCTAAGAACCGTCCTCAAGGGGCCCGTCGCCGTGCCCGAAGGTGAAATACCCCTTCCGGCTACGACATCTCCCAACGGAATGAAGTCATTGTCAAGCCCTGGGCTGCTGCTTTGAATGGAGTCCATCACACTAATTAGAAAATTCAGGGTAGAACCCTGTGTGTAGGACAGAGGACAAATACATTCAGCTGTGGCCCAGCCGGCGTGGCTCGGGGGTTGAGCGTGGACCTATGAACCAGGAGGTCATGGTGATTCGCGGTCAGGGCACATGCCAGGTTGTGGGCTTGATCCTGAGTGCAGGACGCAACTAACTGATCAATGATTCTCTCATCATTGATGTTTCTATCCCTCTCTCCCTTCCTCCCTGAAATCAATAAAAACATATTTTTAAAAAACTATTCAACTGAGTATAAACTGCAGCCCTGTGAATTGTTGGGTGGAACCCTGGCCTGAGCATATCTGGGAGCAAGAAAGACCACAGGGCCAAGCAGAGGGCTCTCCAGGGACAGCTGGAAGTCAAAGGGCCCGAAAGGGTCAAATGCTAGCGGGCCCTTAGGCAGTGTCCTGGCGGGAAGCACAGGGAGAGAGCCAGGGAGAAGCAGACTCCACCCCGCAGAGACCCCTCCCTGTGGCCCAAAATTCCGTGAAAAGGAGCAGACGAGTCACACGACAACTGCACTTGCTCTTCCCCCGCCACCAACCTGAACATTTTCTCTTCGGAACTGACGCTTCCGTGCTTAAGTTAAAGCCAATTACTGCTTAAGCAAAACAAGCAGTCCTGCCTCCGATCACCCTTTGCTACCGGACACGGCACGGGCCTGGGAAGCAGTCTGGTGGGAAGAGGGGGTGGGAGGACACGTTCCCCGCGCACAGCTTCGCCCCCTCGCGGACCCTGAACGGGCTTCCCCCGAGGCTCCGTGGGGAGAATCCAGGGCGCGGTCCGGCGAGGCGGCAGCGCCCCCTGTTGGTGGCCCTTGCTTTGCAGGTCAAACCGAGATTTTTAAAGATGATTATGCAAACCCCACTTCTTAGCCCCGAAAGCATTGCAGGTGGTTTGTAACCACAGTAAATCTGGTGGAATAGGGAGAGAAATGAAGAAGCAACTCAGCAGCCACTGGGCTGAGTGTGCTCCGTGTTTATAACAAGGCGCCTTCAGCAGAGAAGGAGCCAGCTCCGGGGGCCGCCGGAATGGAGCTGCTGTACCAGCCGCTTTCTGCAGGCGGTCAGCCCGGGAGGTGCTCCCAGCCCCCGCTCGCACCCCCGAGTGAGGAGAGCAGCCCGGAGCACGCGGGGGTTAGACCGTTCCTTCCCACAAACATCTCCCGGGGGTGGGGGTGGGGGGTAAACAGCGGCATCCAAGGCGGGATCTGGCCTCGTCTTAGGAAACCCACCGAGCAGCAAGCGCCTGCGCCCCGGGGAGCCGCGGCCCTGGCACCTCGCCCCTCTCACCTCCTTTTTCCTGGGGAGACGGAACCCCGGGGTCGATGGGCGCCGCACGTACCTGTGGGCGGAGTCCGGAT
>NW_006298519.1:532954-533334 GCF_000327345.1 Myotis davidii
TTTCTTCCAACTTTTGGTCTTGCACACCTCTAGGCTCTTATATGCAATTTGAGAAAAACTGTTAAACAGTTAATTCATGACATCCGAGGAGATGTACTAATAGAGGGGCAGAATGGCATAGAATTAAAAAAGAAAAACCAATGAGTTGCACGCCCGAAGGGGGCGGAGGACTCGTCGCCAAGGACGGAGCAGGTGGCAGCAGGGGCGTGGGAAACAGGGCGTGGGAACAGCCAGCTCTGGATTCTCCTCCGTGGGGCCCCCTGCCGGGCCGCCACCCCAAATCCTGACAGCGCTGCAGCCCGGCCTGGCGCCTCTGAACGCGCTGGCGGGGCGCCCGGCGGCGGAGTCGCCCTCCCGCTGCGCTGGCCTCCGCCATTGGC
>NW_006298519.1:533542-539290 GCF_000327345.1 Myotis davidii
GATCCCTGGCTCATAGTGGAAGTGGCTGAGGTGTGAGTCGCGCTGCTCCTGCGGGATGTTTGGGGAGGCAGGTGCCCAGCGTGGGTTTACTCAGCGGGTTGCTGCTCCCCATGTTCCTCTTCCTTTGATTGCCCGAGACCTTCCTGCACCCTCAGGGGTCAACCCTGCCCCTGCGCTCTGGAGCCTACGAGGTCAGGCAAGGGTTTGAGGTTCCCCCTCTGGGCGGAACAGGGGATTCATTCAGGATTCCGTGCTGGGACCCAGGCTCCCCCAAAGAGGAGGGCGCACTCAATGGGGAGGCTGGGCATGGGGAGGAAGGGGCCATGTCTGACCTGGGGAAGAGCTCGTGGGTGGTCTACGGCAGTGGTTCTCAACCTTCCTAATGCCGCGACCCTTTAATACAGTTCCTCATGTTGTGGTGACCCCCAACCATAAAATTATTCTCGTGGCTACTTCATAACTGTAATGTTCCTACTGTTATGAATCGTCATGTAAATATCTGATATGCAGGATGTATTTTCATCGTGACAAATTGAACATAATTAAATCATAGTGATTAATCACAAAAACAATATGTAATTATATATGTGTTTTCCGATGGTCTTAGGGGACCCCTGTGAAAGGATCGTTCGACCCCCAAAGGGGTCGCGACCCACAGGTTGAGAACCGCTGGTCTACAGTCACCAGGTCAGAGGAAACCTCAGGCTGAGGGCTCCCATCGCTACTGAGGCTTCTGTGCACAGGGGAGAAGAAATTCAGGTTGGCCATAAGCAAGTCTGCAGGAACTGCGTCTTTGATGGCTGTAAAACGTTCCACGTTTGTGGAAGTCTTCTCTTGCTGGGCTGTTTTTCTCCAGGTTTGCTTCTATAATGCGAAGTGGACAGTCCTACACAGAGGTTTGCAGCCACCGCTCTGGTCATTGTTTAAGATGCAGTCCTACCTCCTGTAAGTGGGTCAAAGGCTGTGAATGAACCTTCTAAGACTCTTGAAACATAAGCCCAAACTTCGGACCTCAAATGTCATATCATTTTGTTTTCTGGTAGAAGACAAATACCATATGCTTTCCCTTATATGTGGAATATAAAGAACAAAATAAATGAACAAAAAGAAGTAAACTTCTGAACCTTTCATTGTGTTTAGGCAGTGCTTCTTAAGGGTCATACACATAATGATGCATAGCTGCTCTGTATTCCTTTCACTGCTGTGCGATGTTCTGTTGTATGACTGTACCATAATTTGTTTGGCCGTTGCTCTGCGGCTGACACTGGGTAACTTCCCATTTGCTCTGACAAACCATGCTGCTTTGAGCACCCCCTTCTTGTCTCCAGAGCCCACAGGCAGGCGTTTCTCTGGGGATGGACTAGGAGAGGACTTACTGAGCCGAACTCGAATTCAGTGTTAAAAAATAACGCTGAACCGTTTTCCAAAGTAGTGATGCCAGTTTACACTCCCATTATCCGTATTTCTTTTTATTTTTTTCAACGCAATGTCTTTTTGGCCAAACACTTTTTTAAAAATATATTTTTATTGATTTCAGAGAGGAAGGGAGAGGGAGAGAAAGAGAAACATCAATGATGAGAAAGAATCACCGATCAGCTGCCTCCTACATGCCCCCTACTGGGGCTAGAGCCCGAAACCCGGGTATGTGCCCTTGACAGGAATCGAACCTGAGACCCTTCGGTCCACAGGCTGACACTCTATCCACTGAGCTAAACCAGTCAGGGCCCGAACACTTTTAAAAAACACTTTAGATTCATACTGATTTCCACAGCTGCCTCGGAGATTTATGAGGTTCTGGAAGCACAAAATTTCACATTGTGGCTGTTCATCAGGAGAATCCCCTAGAGCAGTGGTTCCCAACCTTCCTCATGCCGCGACCCTTTAATACCATTCCTCATGTTGTGACCCAACCATAAAATTATTCTCGTTGCTACTTCATAACTGTAATGTTGCTACTGTTATGAATCGTCATGTAAATATCTGATATGCAGGATGTATTTTCATTGTTACAAATTGAACATAATGAAAGCATAGTGATTAATCACAAAAACAATATGTAATTATATATGTGTTTTCCGATGGTCTTAGGCGACCCCTGTGAAAGGGTCGTTCGACCCCCAAAGGGGTTGCGACCCACAGGTTGAGAAACGCTGCTCTAGAGGCAACGAGCCAGCTAATCACAAGTCCCTTATTGTCCAACGTCTAAATTTAGGGCACGGTGGCTTGGACTAGATCCGAGTCTAGAACAGTGGCAGGGGTGTTGCTAACTGAAAAGGCTTCGTAAGCTCGGTGTGGGCGTTCTGGTAATCTGAGAGTCCTTTGCACAGTCGCTGGCACAGCTGCGCCCCATCTCCTATTTGTGGGCTATGCTCTCACCTCCTGGGATACACACAACGTTCTATTTACACCAGCCCTCCTGGACTCTGGAATTAGTACTCTCTTCTTCAGGCCATAAAAACACTGACACGCTTTGATTTGGTATTCATAACTCTTTTATCCTAAAAAACAACAACTCAAGAAGGGAAATTCTATTTGTGAAGGTGTTGATAGCAACATGGTTTAGAAGGGGGATGAATTTTTTAGTTCAAATTTTTAAATTCTCTACATACTAAGGAACATAGTATGCAAATAGTGGGATATCCACTCAGTGGTACAGGTATAACAGACTTGATTTTCTTTTCTGAACCATTTGAGATGAAGTTTCGGAAATCATGACGGTTCACCCCTAAGTACATCAGGGAGTATTTCCTAAGAACAAGAATGTTCTCTTATGGGCTGTGGCCAAGTAGCTCAGGTGGTTGGAGTTCTATCTCCGGTCAGGGCACATACAAGAATCAACCAATGAATGCAGAAATAAGTGGAACAACAGACCAATATCTCTCCCTTTCTATCTCTCTATCTCTCTCAAATCAATAAGTCAATTTAAAAAACAGCATTCTTTCATGTAATCATATTGCAGAGACGAAAGATAATTTAACATTGATCCAATGCTAATAATATCTACTCTTCAGCCAGATTCACGTTTTGCCAGTTGCCCCCGTAACATCGTTCAGAGTGATACTATTTATGTTCCCCAGTTCAAGGTCACAATTTCCTGAGTTGTCATGCCTCTCCAGGCCTTTCATCAGGAACAGTCCCTAAGTTCTCTCTGGCTTTGTTTTTCATGACCTTGGCATTTTTAAAGAGTCAGGCCCATTATATTTTAGCTTGTCCCTCAACTTGAGTTTCCAAGTGGTCGCACTCAGCACATGA
Organism: Myotis davidii; assembly: GCF_000327345.1. NCBI lineage: Eukaryota > Metazoa > Chordata > Mammalia > Chiroptera > Vespertilionidae > Myotis > Myotis davidii. Next base: position 536,795 of record NW_006298519.1, read on the forward strand.
TGTCAGTTCGTCCCTTATTGGCGATGTTGACTTTGATCACATGGCTAAGGTGGTATCCACCACTAGATAGCTTCCTTTTTCACCTTTGTAGTTAACCATCTGTGGAGGAGTAAGGCTTTGAAACTGTGTAACAGCTTATTGCCCAACAAACTTGCACCAGCGGTTTTAGCATCCATTTAATATGTCAGCTTTTCAAACTCTATTGTTCCTTCAGCATTCATTACTTGGCATTCTGCTGTTAAGAAGGGTGTCCCTGACCTGGCCAGTGTGGCTCAGTTGGTTGAGTGCCGTCCCATACACCCAGAGGTTGCCAGTTTGATTCCTGGTCAGGGCACATGCCCATGTTGCGGGCTCAATTCCCAGAAGGGGGTGTGCGGGAGGACGATCAATGACTCTCTCTCATCATTGATGTTTCCATCTCTCTCTCTCTCCCCCTCCCTTCCTCTCCATTAAAAAAAAAAATAGAGCTGTCCCTTTTACCCCCATTGATGTATTTGTAATTTTATTTGCGTTTTAGTAGCACTCTGGACTTGTGGGCTCTTTCATAGTCAATGGGATAATTTGTGGATGCCATACTCATTTTGCTGCTCAAATGTTCCACATGTGGCCACTGGGAGTCCTGTCAAATTGGCCCCTGTATTGTCCTGACCTGAGTCTATCCTTTTTTTAAAAAATATATTTTATTGATTTTTTACAGAGAGGAAGGGAGAGGGATAGAGAGTTAGAAATATCCATCAGCTGCCTCCTGCACACTCCCTACTGGGGATGTGCCCGCAACCAAGGTACATGCCCTTGACCGGAATCGAACCTGGGACCCCTCAGTCTGCAGGCCGACGTTCAATCCACTGAGCCAAACCGGTTAGGGCGAGTCTATCCTTCTTTGACCATTGTCTTGCTTTCCACTGGCACAACCTGCTCCTGGCTCTCCTTTCACTGTCCCTGCCCTCCCTGAATGCCCCATTTCTCCCAGGAGCCTGGAGAGTGATCCTTAGCAACCGAGATTCGGACAGGAGGAAGGCCATCGGGGTGCCTTGCCCGGGAGTCTTTCAGCAGACAGATCCAGGAAACAGGTTCCAGCTCACAGAGCCCTTGCCTTCCTTTGTCCATATTGGTCTCACCCTCTCCCGCAGGGAGAACCCTGCCTCCTCACGTTATCATTATAATTACTAATTGGCTTCATCTCACCGCACACAGAAGAAAACTTTGTCAGGATCGCTACTCCAGATCACTCCCAACTAAAGGAAGCTCAAAGTTTCTGTGCAGGTTTTGTGTGCCTGTGAGCTGTTTACAAATGCAAGGTGCACAAAGAGCTGTGTGCAGAAGAACCAGCTTGGGTTTCCTTCTCTGTCCTGTGGGTCATTTACTCTATAGTTTCCCTCATTTGTTCACTTCCATTGGTAGGCAGTTTTAGATTTCGTTTCCCCATCTTTGTTGACTCAATTTTATTTTTTGAATGTTAAAACATTTACCTGTTTTTCATAGTCAAAAAGGTCACCTCTTCTTAAACTTTCAGCCTATTCCCAGCCACCCGCTATCGGTAACCAGTTTACCCGTTTCTAAATTTATTCGTTTCTAGCTTATTCTTCCTGAGTTGTTTGTTTTAGCAGAATTAAGCAGACACTTGAATATTTCAATATTTCCCCTTATGTTATACAAAAAAAATAGCATAATAAATTACTCTTGTATTTAGCTTTCCAGGGTATCAATGTGTCCTAGAAATCACTCCAGACCCATCATGAAGCCCTTTTTTACAGCTGCAGAGTGGGTCCTCCATGGTGTAGAGGCAGCAGGGTTTTCTCAACCAATTGCCTGGGGTTTATTCCAGAATGTTGTCATTGCAAACGATGCTGCAATGAGTAACCTTGAACACACATATGCTTTCATGCTGGTGGAGGTGTTTCCTCAGGGTGAGTTCCCAGCCGTAAATTGCCAGGTCAAAGGGCAAATACATACTGATTTTGTGAGATATTGCCAAGCCCTTGTACCATTGTGCCATCTCGCATTCCCACCGGCCATGTATCAGGTGCCTGCTCACCCACAGGCCGTCCGATGGCTTCGACCCTCTGCAATGGGTAGGGTTAGAAGTGATGGCTCAGTTATGCGCACTGCTCTGCCATGAAAGGAAACGAACATTGTTTAAGAGCAGCTTTATACCAATTTCTGCGGAGTGTCCATGCATGTCTCTGCCCCTTTTTAAACTGGATTTTTGGTCTTCGGTTCCCTCAATGTGCCAGCCCTTTATGGGCGGCAGGCTGTGCTTGGCTCCAGGGCTTTTGTGTTCTGATGTTGTCAAATGTAGCAATCTTTATTTTTTCCTGGCGTCTGGGTTTGGGCTTATTAGAAAGCCTTCGCCCGCACCCAGGTTATAGAATTCAGCCGTGTTTTCCGGCCGCGGGGCGAGGGGCGGGGAACAGTCCCTACCTTGGCCCCTAACACTTGATCCTGGGACGCGAAATCTGGACGGAACCAGGAGCCCGGCGGGCGGCGGCGCCAGCC
>NW_006298519.1:539495-541724 GCF_000327345.1 Myotis davidii
TAGGCGCAGGACGTCCAAAGAAGAAAGCCATTTGAGGCGTCTCTTGTGCCGCCTTCTCCCCGCCACGCGCCCCTGCAGACCTTTATCTTAAACCCTCGTGCATGCTGCCCTCCCGTCGCTCACGCCCTTCCTCCAGGCTTTCAGATCCGATTCTGCAGATGCTCCGTAAAAATAGGGCGCCCGCTTCCCCTCTCGGGCCTGCCTCCCGGAGACGTTTGCTCCTCCTGACACCAAACACGTGGTGTCTTTTCCAACAGCAGCACCTATTCCCCAGTTCAGCCGCCGGCCAGGCGCCCCTCGTTTCTGCCCAGCCCACTACACAGTCGTGGGTGTCCACACCCCGCCCCTCGGGGTTGATAATCCCTGGGACACTCCAGGACTCGGGAAAGCGCTTTACTTACAGTTACCGGTTTGCTAGAAGGACACAACTCAGGAACAGCCTGCCCCCTCCAGCGGTCCGCCTGACAGCGCCAGGCTCTGACCCCTTTGCCTACAAGGGGCCTGTGGGTGCAGAGAGGGAGCTAAATCACTGATCACATGGTTGGTTCCTCTGGCTACCAGCCCCCATCCTGCAGCCAATAGGAGCACAGCAATTATCACCTCGTTAGCTTAAACTCAGATGTGATTGAAGAGGATTCATTATGAAAAACAAAGACCTCTTATCACTCTGAAAGCTCCCAGGGTTTTAGGAGCTTTGTGCCAGGAACTGGGTGGGACAAACGCCAAGTATATATTTGTATAATCGCACTTCTCCAAACCCCATAATCCAATGTAACCTTGGGAAAACAGCACACAAATTCCAATACAAGAATGTTCTACAGAATACCTGACCTCAAAACTGTCAAGGTCATTCAAAACGAGGAGAATCTGGGGACTGTCCAAGCCAAGAGCCTAAGGAGATGGTTAAATGTAAGGTGGTGTGTGGATGGGATCCTGGCACAGAAAGAGGACTTTGTTATGCCCAGATCTCAAGATCCCCAACAGACCACACCAGGGAGCCAGCCGAGTCCGATGCAAAAGCAAAGAGTCCTTTATTACCACAGACCCAGGTCTGGCTCCCAGCCTCCCAACGGGGAGAGGAGAGACCCCCCCGTGGGAAAAATGGGGTTTTAATAGGAGGGTGGAGTGAGGGGAGGGGAGATGACTGTGGGCCCTGCTGGTTGGCTAGGTGCAAGTCGGGTCTTGTTACACAGGATGTGAACATCTCTATGGTGTGCATGTCCCTTGATTGTCATTGGTTAGTTTAAAAAGATTCCGGGCATGGCCAGCAGAGGCCTGGGCTTCCGGGAAGAAGGTGCCCACTGAGCACGTGGTTGCTGCCCCAACCTGGAGGCTTTGGGGCAAGATGGAGGGAGCAGACCCCCTCAACCGGGAGTTTGTCCAGGGGGCGGGGCTGACCAACCACTGTGGCCCCTCTCCCTGGCCAGCCCCACCAGGGGGCGGGGCCCGGCTGGCCACCTGGGGGAAGGGAGGCCCTGGCCAGCAGCCAGCAGCCAGCAGCCGCTAGGGACCCCACCTGTGCACAAATTTCGTGCACCAGGCCTCTAGTAGTTAATAATGTACCAACATGGGTTTATTAGTTGCAACAATTACACTGTACTAATGTAAGATAGTAACAAAAAATGGGTTTATGGAAACAATATTGCAAATTCTTGGTAAATCTAAAACTATTCTAAAAATAAAGTTTATTTTAAAAAAATATATATTTTAAAATATATTTTATTGATATTTTACAGAGAAGAAGGGAGAGGGATAGAGAGTTAGAAAAATCGATGAGAGAGAAACATCCATCAGCTGCCTCCTGCACACTCCCTACTGGGGATGTACCTGCAACAAAGGTACATGCCCTTGTTCAGAATCGAACCTGGGACCCTTAAGTCCACAGGCTGACGCTCTAGCCACTGAGCCAAAACCGTTAGGGCGGGGGTCGTACTTTGCCCTGCCCTGTTGTTTCAGTGGAAAGTCCCCTATCCACTCTTCCACATCCCTGCCCCTTCCCAAGGTCTCCTGTCCCCACTGCCCACCCCCTCTCATGGTGCCCTGTCCCCCTACCCTGCCTTCCCATGGAGGGGCCCCTGGCATGTACCTGGCATGCAGGTTCAATTGCTGACCCTACTTGGGTATGTGCAGAAGAGAACCGATTGATGTGTCTCTCTCACAGGAATGAGGGAACCAATTAACCAATTGACCTCTCTCTCTCTCTCTCTCTCTCTCTCTCTCTCTCTCAGT
>NW_006298519.1:559934-562574 GCF_000327345.1 Myotis davidii
GTAAGGAGCCTGTTTTCCCTCCAGGGGGGCAAGGAGGAGAGGGGAGGAGCCCCCCAGCACAGGACCCTCAGGCCTCCTCTGGGGGCGGGGAGGCAGCTTACACAGACCACGAGGCCTTTGCGAGGAGCAGTGTCTTTATAGTTTCCCTTTTCCTGTGCATTACTGCTCACTTTTGATTGTAGTTTACAGAAAATGTTGGATCCTGCTTCCTAATACAATATTGTAATGCGCATGATTTTTATGTTATTAGAAAGTTTCCTTGATAAAAGGAGCTACTTTTAGGTGCTTATACTGCTTATGCTATTGTTCTTTACAACAAATAAAACTGTAATGAGCATCTTTGAACCAAAGAAGGTTTTTATTTCACAGACTTTCCTTAGGGTGCATTGTGAGAGGCAGAATTAGTGCGGCAGCCGGCAGTTAGCTTTTAGGTCTTTGTCCATATTTGATCGATTTATCATGCCGGACACCTGAAGCCATATGCAAAAGCAGCACCAAGCTTCCCCACAGTTCGGGCCATTTCTACAGTCTCACCTGACTGCGCCCCAGGATTGAAGAGACACAGAAAGCAGGCGGCCACACGGGCCATGGAGAAGGTGGTCTGTGGCCCACTCCCTCCCTCACTGTCCGGGGACGGCCCTCCTCAATGGCCAGGTGCACACGCAGGCTAGGATGGTGTTATGCCCAGATTTCAAGATCCCCAACAGACCACGCGAGGGAGCCAGCCATGTCCGATGCAAAAGCAAAGAGTCCTTTATTACCACAGACCCAGGTCTGGCTCCCAGCCTCCCAACGGGGAGAGGAGAGACCCCCGTGGGAAAAATGGGGTTTTAATAGGAGGGTGGAGTGAGGGGAGGGGAGATGACTGTGGGCCCTGCTGGTTGGCTAGGTGCAAGTCGGGTCTTGTTACACAGGATGTGAACATCTCTATGGTGTGCATGTCCCTTGATTGTCATTGGTTAGTTTAAAAAGATTCCGGGCATGGCCAGCAGAGGCCTGGGCTTCCGGGAAGAAGGTACTTTCCTGAGCACATGGCTGCTGCCCCAACATGGAGGATACGGGGCAAGATGGAGGGCATAGCCCTCGCCCTTTCAGACTTTAGGGAAAAACAGAGGAAATCTGAATAGAGAATGGACTATCCTATATAACAAAAGCCTAATACGCAAATTGTCCCCTCCATCCCGAGTTCAACCAGGAGTTCGACCAGGGGGCGGGGCCGATGGCAGTGGCAGCAGGTGGCTGGGGGAAGGGAGCTGCCTCGGCCAGCAGCTGGCAGCCACTTGGGACCCTGCCAGTGCACGTATTCCATGCACTGGGCCTCTAGTGTATCTATAACTAGGAAAGACAATTAATGATACATGATAACCCAGCTGGTGTGGCTTAGCGGTTGAGCTTTGACCTATGAACCAGGAGGTCACGGTTTGATTCCTGGTCAGGGCACATGCCTAGGTTGCTGCCTCGATCGCCAGTAGAGGGCATGTAGGAGGCAGCTGATCAATGGTTCTCTCTCATCATTGATGTTTCTATCTCTCCCTCTTCCTTCCTCTCTGAAATTAATAAAAATATATTTTAAAAAATATAGTTTAATAAAGGTGCTTCAATTTTTAGGACCCACCTTTAGAACTTGTAAATAACCGCTTTGTTGTTATATTTATGGTCAGTGTGCTGGCCGGTGGGAAGATAATACTGGAATGGGAATCTTGATGTTCCGTAACGATATGTGCAAACAGATACAAAGGAGTGTGAGGAGGACCCCACCTGCCAGAGGAAACCTCCCCCACTTCCCCCGCACCCCGACCCTACTGCAACCCAAGTGATGCTGACCTCAACCAGATGAGGAAACACAAGGGGCCAGAATGAGGAGAGAACTGGGCTGAGCTTTCTTTGGGAAGAGCCCTGGTCTTGCTATGTGTGAGGTTTCATCTCCTGGTCCCTCCAATTCCCAGGAGAAGCCCAGAGAGCTTATGGGTATGTGTCTCTGCAGTAGGGGACCCTGTGCGTGTGTGTCTGCTATCACCTAGGACCGTGGTCGGCAAACCGTGGCTCGTGAGCCACATGCGGCTCTTTGGCCCCTTGAGTGTGGCTCTTCCACAAAATACCACGTGCGGGCACGCACATACAGTGGGATTGAAACTTCGTGGCCCACGCGCAGAAGTCGGTATTCTGTGGAAGAGCCACACTCCAGGGGCCAAAGAGCCGCATGTGGCTCAGGAGCCGCAGTTTGCCAACCACTGGTGTAGGCAACAAGACAGGAAACGTATTGAGACATGTGATAGTGGTTTTGTTCTGAATATTGCACTGTCCGTGAATGTAATAAAGAAGTTATTTAACTTTGCGTAAGCTTGAAGGGTCCAATTGTCGTCAAAACTCTGGGACATGAATAGGGTTAGTAATTCGGAACATCAGGAAAATAGGTACTTAAATCCTGTCTTCCCCTGTAGCTTCTGAGGAGGGCAGAGCAGTGTCTTCTCAGGTCAGCCCTCTCTTTTAAACGCATTCTAACAGCCAAGCCTAGAAAATAGTCCAAGTCAGCCAGAAGGCTGGCTCCGTTACCTGCACACATTTGCTCTTGGGGAAACAGGTAAGTTTCAACGTGTCCTGTTGTGATATTTTTGGGGATTTATATGTTCCTAGGAGATG
>NW_006298519.1:562584-562879 GCF_000327345.1 Myotis davidii
GTGGGCTCGATCGCCAGTGGGGGGCGTCCAGGAGGCAGCCGATCAATGAATCTCTCTCATCATTGGTGTTTCTCTCTCCCCGTTCCTCTCTGAAATCAATAAAAATATTTTTTAGAAGGAGGAGGAGGAAGAGGAGGAGGAGAAGGAGGAGGAGGAAGAGGAGGAGGAGGAGGAGGAGAAGGCGAAGGCCATGTGAAGACAGACACGCAGGGAGAGCCCATGTGATGACGAAGGCAGAGCCTGGAGTGAGGTAGCAAACCACCAAAGCTGGGGAGAGGCAAGGAAGGGACCCCCC
>NW_006298519.1:581488-585395 GCF_000327345.1 Myotis davidii
CAGCTTCAGCCTGATCTCCCTGGGAGCGGACCTAAGCCAGCAGGTGGACATCCCCTGAGGGGTCCCAGACTGTGAGAGGGCACAGGCTGGGCTGAGGGACTCCGCCAAGTGCACAAAGTTTTGTGCACCGGACCTCTAGTATTTATTATAAGATCCATCTGTTTCTCTCCTATGTATTTATGCAAGAAAAAAAAAGAGCCTCTGCTCATACAATGACTTGCACACATATGTTCATAGCAAGTAGCTTGCACAGTATTTAGCACATAGAAAACACTTAATTTTACTCATTTTTATGGTTACTGGCTGCTTCCCAATGTACTAAATCTAGGCCTGACTCCATTAGCATATGGCAGTTTTGGACTGACTCTATTAGCATATGGCAGTAGTCGATAAACTGCCGCGCGGGAGCCACATGCAGCTCTTTGGCCCCTAGAGTGTGGCTCTTGTGCGGGCACGCACATACAGTGGGATTGAAACTTCGTGGCCCATGCGCACAAGTCGGTATTTTGTGGAAGAGCCGCACTCAAGGGGCCAAAGAGCCGCATGTGGTTTGCCGAGTTGCAGTTTGCCGACCACTGACCTAGGACATCCAGAGAAAGAAGAGGCTGACCAACTGCTTCGGTGGCCAGAGGCGGCCCTTGAGTCAGCTGTGGGCCAGGGAGGAGCGGAGGGGAGCTGGCATTGGATCCTGGAGGATGCTGTCCCAAAGGGCTGCCTGGGACAGAGGGAGGAACGCTGGCTTTCTAGGCCTGAAGAAATTGCAACTTAATTCCCCCAATCAAGTTGCATTTGCCAGAATCAGGAGATCTGCAGACACGAAGACTTCAAGGTGGAATTCTCCAAAGAATCCCCTCCCTTCCCCGAAACACCCATGAGAAGATAAGGACGGCAAGAGTCAGCCTGAGAGCAGGTCAGACCCGTCCCTTCCTCCCACCCCTCCCGCTCAGGGTGGAGACTGAGCCCATGGGGGAAGGACAGAGGCCAGTGGGCAGGGCACAGGGAGGTCAGCGGGAGCAGCAGCCTCCAACCCACCCCCTTCCTGCCGGCGGCAGCGGCCACTCCTGATGAGCTGCCTTGGGAGGGGGCCTGGGGACTGATTCATAATTAGGATGGAACATGCCAGTTTCCGAACTGAGAATGACCTATGGAATGAAAAGGGCCCTAACACTGTCTCCTACCTAAAGTGAGCAGAAAAGTTTTAGGCTGGCGTTACCAGTTGAAATGCATCCCCCTCCAAAGAGATATTTTGAAAGTGTTACCCTCAGTACCTTACAATGTGAGCTTGTTTGGAATTGGGGTCATTGCAGATGTAATCAGTTCAGATGAGGTCACGCAGGAGAAGGGTAGGCCCTGATCCATATGACTGGTGTCTTCATGAGAAGAAGGCTGTGCGGCCCGGCTGGCAGGGCTCAGTGGGTGAGCATTGACCTATGAACCAGGAGGTCACAGTTCAATCCTGGTCAGGGCACATGCCTGGGTTGTGGGCTCGATCGCCAGTGGGGGGCGTGCAGGAGGCAGCCGATCAATGAATCTCTCTCATCATTGGTGTTTCTCTCTCCCCGTTCCTCTCTGAAATCAATAAAAATATTTTTTAGAAGGAGGAGGAGGAAGAGGAGGAGGAGAAGGAGGAGGAGGAAGAGGAGGAGGAGGAGGAGAAGGCCATGTGAAGACAGACACGCAGGGAGAGCCCATGTGATGACGAAGGCAGAGCCTGGAGTGAGGTAGCAAACCACCAAAGCTGGGGAGAGGCAAGGAAGGGACCCCCCCACAGGTTTGGGGGGAGGGGGGGGCATGGCCCTGGCCACACTGGTTTTGCACTTCTAACCTCGGTGGAGCGGTAACAGGAAGCAGGGGCTGCCTAAACAGAAGGAGAGGAAGCGGTCTTCCCGCCGGTCTTCAGCACTGTTTATGTAAAAATATTCCACCCTCTGCGATGTTTTGACTGTTGGTATCCTCCTCCTAGGCAAGCCGGAAACCCTGGGAGTTAACATCTCCACTCTTTGTTCCTCAGCCATGACTGAAAGTCAGCATAAGAAAGAGAATTTTTCATTAAAGGAGCAGAGCGAGAAATAGAGCCTGTATTTTATCTGCTTCCCACATCGCCCCCCCCCGCCCCCCCACCCCCCGGGCCGGGACGCACACACTTGAAATTACGTGGTTTCCCCAGTTTGTAAAGCACGGACCTAATTAAAAGTTCCTCAGATTTCTATCCCCTTTGCCAGCTTACTTTCTATCATCAAAAGCTTCCTTAGGCCCCCAAAAGTTTAAATTTAAAAAGTAATTACAACACAATCCCAATGGTCTCAACAGTCCTGATGGCAGAAAGAACTCTGGAAACACACACACACACACACACTCACACACACACTACAATACTTTTGTTCTATGTTACCGATAAGTGTTGTTTTCAGTACATTCGTTTCCAACAGAAACATGCATAGCAGACGATTTTAGTGGTGGCTCGAGGAGCTAAACTACACGTCCCTGCGCATAGAGCAGCGACATAAATGATGTGGAACTCTTCTGTGAGGAGCCTCGCCTCACCCCACCCCCCTTTATTCACTTCTTCCATGTGTATTGATATCTGTGTGAGCTCGCTGATATCTACACTCTGGGTTATAACCCCACGCTGCTTTATTTATTTATTTTTAATTGTTTTATTGCTTAAAGTATTACAAAGAGTATTACATATGTCTCCTTTTTTCCCCCGCTCTTGACAATCAAAGCCCACACTGCTTTATTTCATCGCTCAAATGACCCCAGTTTGGGCCAGTGTGGCCTTCCATGTACAAAAACACGAAACTGAGCGGCAGGTGCTGTGTTGGGCTCTCTCCCCCTTTACATTTATTTTGAGGGGCATCCAGTTTCCAAAACCCCCAGGGATATCAGTGCTGGCTGTCTAACCAGGTGCCGTTTCCGGACGCCGGTTTCTTCATCTGTAAAATGAAGAGCATGCCTGCTACAGGGCTGTCCCAAATAAGCTTCTATTTTTATATATTTAAGGCCCGTCACCTATGTCGAGGTGCGGGGGCTCCCATATAGGTGCTGCTCCTAAGTGGGACATGCACAGGTGGTCTGGACCATCCGCTGGAGGCTTGCACCAATACCTTCTGGTCAGACACTTTCACAGAGACAGCACCTGCCTGGGCGAAGGAAGGGGGATGGGGAGTTAGTGCTTAATGGGTGTGGACTTTCAAAAGTCCTGGAAATGGATGGTGGCAATGCAGGTATGCTTAATGCCACTGCGTTGTATTTGAAAATGGTCACTTTTCTGTTATGTCTAGCTTACCACAATGAAAATAAATATATTCTTATTGTTGAACATTTAGGAAACTTTTGTCTTTAAATCCTTCGTAATCCCAGCACTAGGTGGCCATTCGTTTTGACCTGTGTACACTCCATATACATTTTGGATCCTACTCATACAATTTTGTCCTTTTAACATTACATCGTGTATATTTCCCCGTGCTATTCAAAACCCAGTAAACGTTTTTATTAGCTGCATGGTATTCCATCACTATTTACTTAATCATTGCCATATCTTTAGATGAATTTTTCAGCATTATAGATAACACCACAGTGAAACCTCTCTGTGATTAAACACATCTTGTTCCCATTTCAAAAGACACCTTTCGGGTTACAATCTTTCGAGTAGATAGTCAGGGAAGTAGAGTTACTGGGTCAAGAAGTGACCATTTTTAAGGCACATGATCAAACCCCGAGGCCACTTTAAAGTGTTGGACGTGAGGTTCCCCTAACCCTGGGGACCAAGATGCTCGCGCAGGAATCAGAAACCCAAAGGGGCGGGAAGAAGCGAGGGACCCTCCCCTCCCACACCTGGCGGGGGAGGACCCTCGGGGAGGACCCGCCGTCCCCAACCCCCGGGAGGCGGGAGAGTCCCGACGGA
>NW_006298519.1:585751-589413 GCF_000327345.1 Myotis davidii
CGCAGAGTGCGGGGTCCGGGGGGCCCCGCCAGGGAAGAGCCCGCACCCCGCTCCCAGGTCTGAGATGCGCGCCGCTGGGAACGCTGAGGTGTCCGGGCCCCTGGACGAGCCTTGCAGGGGGGTCCCCGCACATCGACTGTCATCATCTCGGCGACGGTCCCTGCGCTGTATTCGGGCCCCCTGCCTCGGCCCTTTTCAAGGTGGCGAAGCCGAAGGAAATCAACTCAGCGGGAAGGCGTGGCGGGCTGGGTGGCCAGGCAGCGGGAGAGGAGAAGCCCCTGGCCCCTTTGTGCACCCCCGTGGCCCCTTTTGCACCCCCATAGCCCTTTGTGCACCCCCATAGCCCCTTTGTGCACCCCGTGGCCCCTTTGTGCACCCCCATAGTCCCTTTGTGTACAGTAGAACTAACTCTGCAGAATCATCTCTGAGCATCGAGACCCTTCAGTGATGGAGGCGGTGCGGCTGGAAGGAAGAGCCACCAAGCCGCCAGCTGTGGGCGGGAGTCTGAATGGAAGAGTGAGCCAGGCCTGGGGAGAAATCTTCCACTGCGGTGTCCCCTGATCACTGTATCAGATTTGGGACTTCTCAGAGCCCAGTGATGGCAGAAACTGGGAACGTGCAGGAGGACACACACACACACACACACACACACACACACACGGCGCTGGGTATCCACAAGGAACTTGGGGGGACGATCTGGGGTGTCCAGGGACTCCTTTTCCAGGCACACAGCAGAAATGATGACTCCTAGGACATGCCTTTAAAAGACAGCAGAGAATGCTGGGGTTCACCCTGGTCCCTTCCGTTCCAGCCCCACACCATGGCGACCTTGGACCCTGACCCCCCGGGATGCTGAGCGGACCGGAGCTGGCAGCCAGGTGAGGTGAAGTGGGGTGCTGTAGGCATCCACCAGTTCAGCCAGGAACGGCACCATCGGCAGTAATGACAGGCCCCTCCACCTGTCCCTCCCTCAGCGTCTCACACAGAGTGGTCTGGGGCAGGGCCTGGCCAGCGGTGCTGATAAAACCTGGGTCACAGGAGGTTGGGCTCCTGCTTGCTTCTCCTTTCTTGAAAAGCAAAGCCGCTCCCATGTAGCTACTTCACGGGCATTCCACGGTGCTTCTTTCATGTTGGTTTGCTTTTCCTCCTGCAAATGAATCAGAGGTAGAGAGAGGGAGGAAAAGGCTGCCTGAGAGGAAAGCCGAGTGTGCCATTAGCGCTGGGCGGGTGCCGCAGTGCAAACAAGGGTCGGGATCCGTCTGGGGTGCTCAGAAGGTGTGGCTAAAAGCCCGGCCCTTTCTGAAGCACTTTCCGCCCTGTCTGGGAGCGCTGCTGGGGGAACTCGGGTTGTCTGAGCAAATACACTCCCGCGGGGGCTTTGTGCCCCACGATGAATGGCCACCACTCTCCTTTTGTTTCCTGCAGTGGGAGCTACATTGCTTTATGCTTATTGAGGTAATGGCTTGCTTTCATGGAATTTACCTTTCCTTGTTATAGTTTAAAATAGAAATGGATGGCTTTTTTGAAAAAATGCTGAAGTTAATTAGGCTAGGAAAGACATAACACGTGTGGCCTGTGGCTTAGTGTGCAGTTATTGGTGATAAGAGAAACTCGGTGTGGGAAAGCAGGCATGGACTATTTAATTAAATTAGTGTGAATGACGGGATTTTAACTCAGTTACTATTATTTAAAGAATGAAGCAAGTAAAAATCAAATTAACAGGAGATATGATTTCGTTGCCCAAATTATTATTAAATACATGCAATGTCTCAATAATGAAAACTGATTGCTTCTTTTGCATGCAAACTTGACATAAGACTTCAAGTGCTTGAGAGGGAGATAATGTAGAAGTTTACAACGATGCAGTTTTCTTTAAAGTGAAATGTATATGGAGCCTGTCCGTTGCAAGAATAAAAATACTACAGCAAACTGCCTAATGTAAGGCAGGCAGGTGGATTTTTATCCCTATGTGATGAGAAGGCCATTGGTGAGAAAAATGAAGATTGCAGAAAAAATGTTAAGCTGTAGCAACTCTCTAGCTGGGCGTCGGCAGGGCACATTGGAGTAAGCAGGTGTGCCCATGGATTTTGGGGGGAGCGGAGGGTGGCTGTTCCTGGGCTGTAGCGCTCGCCGCCCCGCTTTCCTGGGGCCAGCTCCTTGCAGAGCTAAGTTGTCCGGGCGGAGCGGCAGGTGTAAGGCGCCGGGCTCCCCCGGGAGCCCCAGCCAGGTGAGCGCAGCGAGTGCGGAAAGGGAGCGCTTATTACTCAACAGCGCCCTCTCCCGACAAACGGGAGAATTCCTCGGCTCCAGAGCCCTGCTTGCATTGCTCTAGAACAGTGGTTCTCAACCTGTGGGTTGCGACCCCTTTAGGGGTCGCCTAAGACCATCGGAAAACACATAGATAATTACATATTGTTTTTGTGATGAATCACTATGCTTTAATTATGTTCAATTTGTAACAAGGAAAATACATCCTGCATCTCGGATATTTACATGACGATTCATAACAGTCGCAACATTACAGTGATGAAGTAGCAACGAAAATAACTTTATGGTTGGGGGTCACCACAACATGGGGAGCTGTATTAAAGGGTCGCAGCATTAGGAAGGTTGAGAACCACTGCCTAGAAATTGGAGGCAAGGCTTCAAGAGGGCCCTGCCCTGAGTGGAGTCACCCTCACCCATTTCTGGGAAGATAAAAGGCAGACCAAACTGTTGTTGACCTCTGTTCCGTCTCCCTCCTGGCAACTTGCCGGCCCTGCAAAGGAGGGGATGCCCTGGGAGGAGGTGTCAGGCCTGTGCCGTCCTGGTCCCATCCTCCGTCTCCCAGGCCGCCCTCCCCGCGGCGTTCGTGGAGCGGGAGGCACGTGTGTCTCTCCCCAGCAGGTTTAAGACGCCTGCACAGGGCGACTGTGTGGGACGCACCTGTCCATCTCTGAATCCCGCTCAGTGCCCTGGGCATCACCAGCGACAGCAAGAGGAAGACGGGCTTAGCAAGTACGGCGTCCGTGTTTAAACGGTCTCTAAAATCACTACTGATGCTAGCAAGTGCAGGCCGCTTAGATTTTGTTCTGTGTTTTGTTTTGTTTTGTTTTAATTTCAGGATGCGAATTCAGAGGCTTCTTGACTGTGTGTTTGTGTGTCTGTCTTTGCAGCTTGAGCCCGGGGGTGGCCAGCAAATTCCTGGATCAAAGGGGGCCTTTGGGTTTCAGCATCCTGTAAGGTAACCAACTTCACAGTAAGAAATGCATGATTTCCTTGTCATGTCAGCATGGGCACACTGTAGTGCCTCCTACTGCATGCGTTTTCAACCAAGTGGCCAATAATTCTGTGCTCGCCAATATTATTGAGTTACTGTCATCCCAGGGAACTTTAAGGGTATGCTGTGGGATTTCTGGAGTCCATGCATTTCTTCATTCCGTCAGTGTTTCCGCTGCAAGTTGGATTGGCCTGTCTTTCCTTCATACCTTTCGTTTAGTACATCTTATGACATATGAGGTACTAATGTCTTGTGTTAAATTTAATTGAATGTGAATTATATAAGCATATCTATTCGTTTACCTAGCTCTGTGGTCGGCAAACCACGACTCGTGAGCCACATGCGGCTCTTTGGCCCCTTGAGTGTGGCTCTTCCACAAAATACCACGTGCGGGCGCGCATGT
>NW_006298519.1:589588-594266 GCF_000327345.1 Myotis davidii
CCTCTTTGGGTACATTTCTATTTCTCCCCCAGGATATGTTAGTGTATTGTCTAGAGCAGTGGTTCTCAACCTGTGGGTCGCGACCCCTTTGGGAGTCGAACGACCCTTTCACAGGGGGCTCCTAAATACATCCTGCATATCAGATATTTACATTACGATTCATAACAGTAGCAACATTACAGTTACGAAGTAGCAACGAAAATAATTTTGTGGTTGGGGGTCACCACAACATGAGGAACTGTATTAAAGGGTCGCGGCATCAGGAAGGTTGAGAACCGCTGGTCTAGAGCAAAGTAGGCCTGGAAAGTGTTCGTGGAGACTGAATGAGGGCTGGGTGGATGCGCCCGCAGCTGTGCCTCTGCTTTCGGGGTCCCGGCGGAATCAAGACCCTCACTGCGTATCCCTCTAACTTCCAGCCTGAAGCAGGTGCTCACGCTCAGGGTTTTATCGGTTGCTCTGTCTCCATCTCTCTCTGTCTCCCATTTCCTTCACCGGAATAAGCCTAGGCCGACCTCTCACTGGAGCATTTTTACCTGCTGAGCACGGGAGACGGGAGGCTTGGGTCGCACCCCGGGTACTAATTGCTAGAGGAGGCCTTACAGCCCCTCAGACGGCCAGGGCATGGCCTCTGGACAAGGGAAGCTTTCCCAGGCCCTTCTGTCAGTGATCTTTCATCCTCGTGGGATCACAGACGCCGGGTGGCTCCCTGGGGTCTGACACACCTGTTCTGGGGGCAGGCCTAGGTATATCTTATAGGCTCTGCTGGCGATCCCACTGGGGCAAGACCACCACCCTCTCATGCCCTGTGTGCATTCCCCGGCCCCACCTGCCCGGGCCTGCCCCCGACAGACGCTCTGCTACTGCTCCCCAGTTTTAGACTCAGTGAAAGCGCGGTGACTGGGGTGGCCTACTGATGTTTCTGAATAGACATTTATTACAGGAAATTTCGGGCAGGCAGGAAAGTGGAGAGAACAGTGCAGCGCGTGCCCGGTGCCAGCACTGGCCTCAATCATCGTTATCATTCTTCGCATCTGGTCACGTTTGTCACTGGCTCGCAACTCTTTTTTTTTTTGTAAAATATTTTATTGTTTTTTTACAGAGAGGAAGGGAGAGGGATAGAGAGTAAGAAACATCGATCAGCTGCCTCCTGCACACCCCGCAATGGGAATCGAGCCCTTGATTTCAGAGAGGAAAGGAGAGGGAGATAGAAACATCAATGATGAAAGAATATCATTGATTGGCTGCCTCCTGCATGTCCCCTACTGGGGATCAAGCCTGCAACCTGGGCATGTGCCCTTGACCGGAATCGAACCAGGGACCCTTCAGTCCCTGGAGGCCGAAGCTCTACCCACTGAGCCAGGCCCGTTAGGGTATCTCCTTTCCTTTTTAAATACACAGATATATTTATACCAAAATGTCCCCCAAATGGGATCCTGCTTGCTTTCTCCTTTTCCCTTCCGGTCCCCTTTCCCTTCCCCTTTCTCCCTCTCTCTTCCTACGGGGCGACTAGCCAGGCTGCCATTGTCTGTTCTGGAAAAGTGAGGGACCCGCCCCTATAGCTTCTCTATGGCAACATCCAGAAGCTTAGCTGCTTCTCCTGTAGGCCAGGGTTTCAGAGTCAAGCTTCCTCCAGAGCCCCACGGGCCACAACACTCCCCACGGGAGGGCCTCCCGGAGCAGGACCAGGAGGGCTGTCTCACGCGGTCACAGGGAGCCTCTTAGTCCTGAACACACACCGTGTTTTCCTTTCCTTTTCCCTCCGCGGAAGCCACCCTTTTCCTAGTGGATTTGCTCACTCAGCTGCCAGCTCGTTCATGGACTAGTGTGTGTATGTGTGTGTGTGTGTGTGGGGGGGGGTTAGCTCCTTCGGACAGAGGTCCTCCAGGCGGGGTGCAGACGGGCCCAGGTTGACTGACGCTGTGTTTGTTTCTGAAACATTAGGCTTTATTTGCCCATTTCAAAGCGCCGAGAATATCTGCAGAGCTCCGGGGAGAAAGTGCTGGCCAGTTTCCCGGTGCAGGCCACCATCCACTTCTACAACGACGACTCCGATTCGGAGGATGG
Organism: Myotis davidii; assembly: GCF_000327345.1. NCBI lineage: Eukaryota > Metazoa > Chordata > Mammalia > Chiroptera > Vespertilionidae > Myotis > Myotis davidii. Next base: position 591,653 of record NW_006298519.1, read on the forward strand.
GGAGCAGGAGGAGGCCCAGGGGCCAGGGGCAGAGAGCCCGGGAGACACGGAGTGTGGCCCAGGAGGAAGGGGCAGAGACCGGCCGGCACACCCCGCACCGCGATCCGCAGGGCACGGGGGGCTCGGCGGGAAGGGGGGGCTCCCACACGGTGACGCTCCCGGGGGTGCCGAGTGCTCCTCGTCCAAATAACGGGGGTCTCCCTCCCCCCACACCTGCCTCGTGTGCCTCTTGGGGACAGCTGTGCCCGGACACTGCATGGCCCGGGGGCCAGCTGTCCACCATGGCCAGAGCACAGCTTCCCCTTCTCCTGAGGCGGCTCTTCTTCAGGACACTCGCCGAGAACGGCCTCTGGGACGAGGGGAGGTTTGTGTGCACAGGGTACTCAGCAGGTAGGGCCGACTTCCAGACCCCATCCAGCGGCCACTGCTGGTCCAGGGAGACCCTCCCATCAGGCCAGGAGCCCATCCCTGCCTCTCACGTCACCGGAGACGCACCGTGCAGCTGCTTGTGCTTTTGTACAAGAGATATTGTCCACAGGCTCATGTGGTCGCTTCGTGGCATTCTCAAAAAATTATTTATGGAGAACAAAAATGCCTGTAAGAAGAACAGAAATAAAAAGATGGCTTTTTAGGAGACAGTTGTGGATAAACGTGTTCATGGTTGTTCTTTAAGGGCTATGGGTATGAATAGAGATAGAGAAGAGCGTTAGCCCTGAGTTGGGGGCTGCTTTGGGCTTGTTACAGGTACTCTTTTACGACAATCATGAAAACGGTGGATGCTTCTAAAGATAATTTGACTGCCTTAGAAGTTGCTGGGCAAATCTAAAATACAGTATTAAGAGTCCATTATGTCATTACATAGTAATCCTTACAAGCAGATTTCACTTTATAGTTTCAGATATTTCACAAAGTTGCTCAACATCATTAGTCCTTATGGAAATGCAAATTAAAACCACAGTGAGATACCGTCGTGCACCTACCAGAATGGTCACAATTTTAAAAGACAGGTAATAACAAGGATGGACAGGGTTGTGGAGAAAGTGGAACATCACTGGTGTGAATATAAAATGCTAAATATAGGGTGTCCCCCCAAATGCACACACACACTTTGAATTATAAAGGTGGTGTGTATTAAAATACATATCATTTTCAAGATTGAGCTCTCGGCTGTTAAAGTGTGTATACATTTTGGGGGACAGCCTGTCGTTTTGGAAAAGAGCCTGGCAGTTTCATAAACAATTTAAACAGAGCTCTAGCCGGGTTCTCTCCGTGGTTAGAGCATAGGCCCAAGGACTGAAAGGTCGCGGGCTCAATTACAGTCAAGGGCACGTGCCTGGGTCGCAGGTTCGATCCCAGGCCTCAGTCGGGGCCTGGGTGGGAGGCAACCAATCAATGTATCTCTCTCACACTGATGTTTCTCTGTCTCTCCCCCTCACTTACACTTTCTCTAAAAATCAACAGGAAAAATATTGGATGAGGATTAACAACAAAAAAAATTAAACATAAATTTACCATACAACCTAGCAATTCCACTCCTAGGAATCTACCCAGGAGAAATGAAAACATATATTCACAAAAAGATATATACACAAATGTTCATAGCAGCTTGATTCATAATAACCCCACCCTGGAAACAATCCACATGGACTTCACCTGGAGAATGGGTAAATCAAAGGTGCTCTACGCATGCAATGGGGTATGATTCAGCAATAACATGGGACCTGATGAAGTCTTGTTACATGCTAAAGCATGAATGGGCCTTGGAAACAAACTAAGTGGAAGAAGCCAGAAGCGACAGACTGCATTGTGCGATCCCATTGATAGGAAATGTCAAGCCCTAACCAGTTTGGCTCAGTGGATAGAGCATCGGCCTGCAGACTGAAGGGTCCCAGGTTCGATCCCGGTCAAGGGCATGTACCTTGGTTGCTGGCGCATCCCCAGTGGGGGGGTGTGCAGGAGGCAGCTGATCTAATTCTCCCTCTCCCTTCCTCTGTAAAAAAAGTCCCAGGTTCGATCCCGGTCAAGGGCATGTACCTTGGTTGCTGGCGCATCCCCAGTGGGGGGTGTGCAGGAGGCAGCTGATCGATGCTTCTAATTCTCCCTCTCCCTTCCTCTGTAAAAAATCAATAAGATATATTTAAAAAAAGAGAGAGAGAGAGAAGAAATGTCAAGAAAAGGCAAATTGATAGCCGTGGAGAGCAGAACAGAGGCTGCTCTGTGCTGGGAGTCGGGGTGGGGATTAACTGTAAATGGGCACAAGGAAACTTTTAGGGGTGATGGACATGCTCTAAAACTGGATGGTGGTGATTGTCTACATCGAGTCTATAAATTTGCAAAATCATTGAATCATATAGTGCCAATGGGTGAATATATATAGTATACAAATTACAAGACAATACAAGCTGTTTTAAAAGCTTAAAGTCTTCCATTAAAACAATATTTGTGGCCCTCAGTTTGTTAGAGTGTCGTTCCAATATGCCAAGGTTGCAGATTCGATCTCCGGTCAGGGCACATACACTGAATGCACAAATAAGTGGAACAACAAATCCATGTCTCTCTGTCTTTCTGACTCCTTCCCTTCTTCCCTTCTTCTCTCCTTCCCTCCCATTTTGTC
>NW_006298519.1:594958-606555 GCF_000327345.1 Myotis davidii
GAAATATCTTCTGGTGAGGCTTAACAAAAAAAAAAGAGAGAGAGAGAGAGAAAAGATAACATAACATAACCTTGTACACCCAAGATTAATGTACTATTGTATGTCAACTAGACTTTAATTTAAAAAAAAAATAGTGAGAGAGAGAGAGAGAGAGAGAGAGAGAGAGAGAGAGAGAAAAAAAAAAAAAGAGTAAAAAATAAAGAAAAGGTAATGCACCCTTTAAAAAACAGCCAGGTTAACAAATAGATCATCATCACCCCGGAAACCGCTCTGATGCCCCTCCCAGCCCCACACTCTCTTCCCCAAGGATAACTATTTGACTTCTAGTACCATAGGTTCATTTTTTAAAATATATATATTTTTATTGATTTCAGAGAAGAAGGAGAGGAAGAGAGAGATAGAAACATCAGTGATGAGAGGGAATCATTGATTGGCTGCCTTCTGCACGTTGGATCAAGCCCGCAAGCCAGGCATGTGCCCTTGACCGGAATCGAACCTGGCACCCTTTGGTCTCCAGGCCAACACTATCCACTGAGCCAAACCAGCGAGGCACCATAGGCTCATTTTGCCCAATTCTGTACCTTATGTAGACGGAATCATACAGTATGTGTTCACTTGTGTCTGGTTTCTTGTATTCAACACTGTGCACATGAGTCCCTGACTGTCCATGGCATTTGTTGTAGGACGATAGTCCTGCTGATTTTTCCATCTACGGTTGGTGGACACTGGGGCTGCTGCCAGTGTTTGGCTGTCAGGAAGAAGGCTGCCATGGGCATTGCTGAGTGGGCCTTTTGTGCACATGTGTGTACATGTCTGTCGAGGAGATAACGAGGGTGGTTGCTAGGTCACGGTGTATGTGTGTGGTTGGCTTTAGTGCAAATCATTTTATTTTGCTAAAATCTGGAAAGCCACCTGAAGTGGTTTGACAGTAAACATGCCTACCTGCAGAGATGTCCTCAGTACAAACAGGCCATCATCCTTCTTCAGGGCTGACCTGTGCAAACACTGCCATGGGCAGGACAGCCGAGAATCAGTCACGGAGCGGCTGCAGGGCGGCGTCTCCCAAGCATGGCCCTGAAGACACCCGCCTGTGCGTTTCCTGTGAACTTCCTGGCATTCGTCCTGCCAGCCGCGGCCCAAGCCCGGGTGAGCTCGGCTGGGCTTCGACCCAAAAGAAAGCATTCCGTTTGTTCAGTTTCCCCCCAGGACAGGGATGGCAAACCTTTTGAGCTCGGCGTGTCAGCATTTTGAAAACCCTAACTTAACTCTGGTGCCGTGTCACATATAGAAATTTTTTGATCTTTGCAACCATAGTAAAACAAAGACTTATATTTTTGATATTTATTTTATATATTTAAATGCCATTTAACAAAGAAAAATCAACCAAAAAAATGAGTTCGCGTGTCACCTCTGACATGCGTGTCATAAGTTCGCCATCACTGCCCTAGGACCTGGAGGTCAATGTATCATCATTATTAATTTAAAAAATATTTTTATGGATTTTAGAGAGGAAGGGAGAGACAGACACATCAATGATGAGAGAGAATCATCCATCAACTGCCTCCTGCACGCCCCCACTGGGGATCGAGCTCGGGCATGTGCCCTGACCAGGAATCGAACTGTGGTCTCTTGGTTCATAGGTTGACGCTCAACCACTGAGCCACCACAGCCGGGCCAATTTTTTATTATTTTGTAAGTCCAGGTAATTATTAGCGCAGGCTGCCGGGCGGATTCTCCCAGGTCCTAGCTGGCACTTCTCTGCGTTCTCTGGAGCTCTGTGGGCGTCACCGAGAGGGAAGCAGGCTCTCGCCTATAACCAGTGCTCCTGGGAGAGTTGTGGGCTCATGCACGACCCAGGGCAGAGCCCATCCCTGGCCCGTCACCTCGACACTGGAATTCACGCCAGCAAACCCTGAGGCAGCCAGGGTGCTTCGGTAGGATGTGTGTACGGCACCGGGGAGTCTGAGAAAGCCAGAGAGGCCTACTGGAGGCCTGGCGGGGGCCTCGCATCACCTTCCCTTCCAGTCGCTGGGCTGGCTGTGCACCTGGGTGTGGGGAAAACTGTCTCTGGAAACAAGGCCGCTGGCTGCCCGTGGAAGTGGGGGCTCCCAGAATCCCCGGGCTTGTGAAATTCGTCTCGCAGCTGTGGACCAGGCTGCAGGGACGCAGTGAGGGGGGTGGACGGGGAGGGGGAGAGGGGCTCTTGGTTTTGTTTTCTTCCCACTTCTCTTTTTATCTGGACGCCTCCAGATGTTGCTTGAGCTCAGCCAAGCCTCTCATTGCTTTGTTCGAGTGCAGAAGGAACTGTTTCTGGAAAGTGCCTGTGGCCTTGCGTTTCGATGGGAAGCAGTGACTGCTGTTACTTCTCCTCCACCAAACCCCAGTGCCCCAAAGTGGGGGCTGCCGTCCTAGCTCTCAGCATTAAGAGAAGTTACCATATGCTCTTAAGCATCTGCTTTGGTTTGCTTGAAAAGTTGCCACAATTTAAAAAAATAATATGTTTTTATTGATTTCAGAGAGAGGACAGGAGTGGGAGAGAGAAATAGAAACATCAATGATGAAAGAGAATAATTGATTGGCTGCGTCCTGCAAGCCCCACGCCGGCTGGCTGGGCTCCCATCCCCTTGTTTAAATGAATTGTTAAAACCATGACCCTTTCTTGCTCTTCTGCTAGCTCTTTTAAACAAAAGTAAAATAGCACAGCCCGGTCCGTGTGGCTCAGGGGTTGAGCATCGACCTATGAGCCAAGGGGTCCCGGGTTCAATTCCTAGTCAGGGCACTTGCCCAGGTTTCAGGCTCGATCCTCAGTAGGGGACGTGCAGAAGATAGCTGATCAATTAATGTTTCCATCTCTCTATCCCTCCCTCTCCTTTCTTCTCTCTCTAAAAAAAAAAAAAAAATTAATAAAAAAATTTAAAAAAATAATAGAGAAATAAAATCAGAGATGCACGAAAGATTTCCCTAATCAGCCCCGAGAATGAGCACAGTTCTTGTTCTGCGCACAAGGGAAGGGCACGAAGCTCATGCTCATATTGCTTCCTTTGTCGGTCACTTTGTGGACCCAGAGTACTTTCTGGATGATCTGACCCTCACCAAACATGTCACTTCAGGAAAGCCATCACACTGGGCTTTTTGTCTTTATTGCATACATTCAACAAAATATTTAAAATGTGGTGAGAAGATAGTAGATACAGTAAAAGTAAAAAAGTCGCCGAATCCGGTTTTGCTCGGTGGGTAGAGCGTCGGCCTGCAGACTGAAGGGTCCCAGGTTCAATTCTGGTCAAGGGCATGTGCCTGGGTTGCAGGCACATCCCCAGTGGGAGATGTGCAGGCGGCAGCTGATCGATGTGTCTCTCTCATCGATGTTTCTGGCTCTCTATCTCTCTCCTTTCCTCTCTGTAGAAAATCAATAGAATATATTTAAAAAAAAAAAAGTAAAAAAGTCTTGCCTGGCCGGTGGTGCTCAGTGGTTAAGCGTTGGTTGACCTATGAACCAGGAGGTCACAGTTAGGCACATGCCTGGGTTGAGGGCTTGCTCCCCAACGTGGGGTGAGCAGGAGACAGCCTATCAATGATTCTCTCTCATCACTGATGTTTCTATCTCTCACTCTCCTTTCCTCTCTGAAAAAAATAAAAATATATATATATTTTAAAAAGTCTCAATATAGTTTCTAAATAGTCAAGACCCAAGGGATCAGGACTGTGCCTCTTTTGTTTTTGTAAATCACAGTCTGCCCTGGGAGTTATTTAGAGTGCAATCCTTCAAAATTCAGGTCAGAATCAGAGAAAACATTGTCTTGTATTAGTCAAAGAAGTGACCTGAGTTAATTCTATTGACCTTGCGGTCACCTCCACCCCTCATCCAAGCAGCCCCTGTGTGCAGCCCCTCCCCTTGCCCATTCCTCTCTGCCCCGTGTGTTTTGCCAACACTTCTCCTCGCCAGCCTGACAAGCCCAGGAAAGTTCAGTTCCCTTGTCCCCAGTGTGGGTTTCTGTCTGAGCCTGCCCTCTCCTGAAGTCCTGTGTCCCTCACCAGCAGGGGCCCACCTTGGAGGCCCCCCAGGCTGGGCTGAGCTGCCCCAGGGTCCTTCCCCCAGCCCGGGGCCCTGCAGATGGTCTCTATCTCAGGCCTGAGTCCCCACCCACCTCTCTCTGGGACCCTGTGTCCAAGTTTAGGGACCACTCACTAGCAGAGAACTGATGACCCCATCCCAACCCAACCTGACTCCCCACAGTCTCTCTGATTCATTCCTCAGGTAGTCCCCCACCCTCTCCCAGGTCATGTCGGCAGACCTCGAAGGGAATTTCCCACCTGGGTCCTCACAGCGGATCTGGTCAGAGCCAGAGGGGCCACAGAGAGGGCCTGGGGCCGGCTGAGCTGAGCTGCTGTGGGATAAAACAGGCCGCTCAACTGCAGGGCCCTGCTCGCCCCTCCTGACCTCTGACCTCCATGGGCCTGCCCATGAGAGTGCTGCCCACTCATCCCTGGGCCCCTCCTGAGTCCCCATGATGCTTGCAGACTTCACCCAGCCACTGGGCCAACAGTGACCAACCCGCCAAACCGCCCAGTGGGCCCCTCTATGCTGCACAATCTTCCTCTATTACTGACTGGTTGTTCATTCAACCACTCAAATCATTCAGTCAAAGTATACAGAACACCGCCTACTTTCCAGGGACCACTCTAGGCCTCAGGGAGATGTGAATACGACAGATGAGGTCCCTCCCCCAGGGAGCTTTCAGTCCAGTGGGGACAAACGAATGATTATCACAGTGGGGTCTGTGGGCGAGGACTGGGCCACAGCCTGTGCCACCAGCCTGAGCCGAGGTAGCACCGAGGTGGGAAGTGTTTCTAAGCTCCCAGAGCAATTTGACAGTAATTTCATGTTTGTTTAGTAAAAAAAAAAGAAAGACAGGAAAAAGAAATCAGGCTGCTGCTACTTGTCTTCTTTTCCATCTCATCTTTCTAATAATCCATTTTTAGGATATTCTGCAGAAGGCTAGATCCATAATGGAGTGGACATTTAGAAAAATCCATCCTACACCCCAGAAGTTTTGAGAAGCCTTGTTCTAATCGACAAAGTGCACTGTGTGCCACGGAAAACATGGTGGAGGATAACGAGGACAAACCTGGTCCAAGGAGGGTGGTGTTGGATGGGACCTGAAGGAACCAGGCAGGCAAAGAGCTGGGGAAGGAGCTTTCCAGGCCAGGGAGCCGCCTGTGCAAAGGCCCTGAGGTGAGCGAGAAGCTGCAGGGCTGACAGGAAGGAAGCCAGTGGAGCTGGAGCTGGCGCAGGAGCAAGGGGGTGTGGGAGGGCCGGCAGGCAGGCAGAGGCTTGGTCCGTGGGTGCATTCTGAGGGCAAGAAGATACTGAAGGGCTCAAAATGGACACACACTTCCCATTGGCCCCTTTCTGACAGCACAGGCACAGGGCAACCTCATCCTGGACTCTCTGGGAGGGCTTACTCATGTGATCCAGAAGGACATTGGGACAGCAGCACCTCAACTAAAGTCCAATCCCGGGACGGGGGTTTGCGGATCAGCTCTCCTGTGAAGGACCAGCACGCAATCCCGTTAAAGAAACCTCTGTGCCTTGTCACAAGATGCTGCCGAGATGGAATGTGACTGAAAGACTTCCTCAGAGGTAATATATTTTGTAACTTGGGGAAAAGCTAAAGAATGGAAAAGAGAATTCACAATGTTTTCTGAGAAGGGTAGGGGTTGGGTGATAAATTGGTTGATCTGGCCTTGGATCAACAACGGAGTGATGATGGGTACCCTTGACAATGATGCTCGCGCAGGCTCTGTAAATTTCTGAGCCATTACCGGGAAGATGAGGTGATGTGAGCATGATTTTAGAACTGTGTCTTCGGAATCCTCTTTTTAACAACGTGGCAAGCTGTGCTTGAGACGTATTTCACAGGGAGGTCGACAAGCCCTCGATAACTGGCACCCACCGCTCATCAGATCACAGATCTTCTCTGTACCCTGCTTTCAACAGGAGAGTTCCCAGGGCACTGACACGGAGGAGGAAAGTCTTTCTATATTATAGGAGCTTGCTGCAAATTGTTTACCAGAGAAGCCTCAGGCAGGTTTAATTTCCGAACCAGCCCCATAATTCTTCTTATTCTTGCAAAACAATCACTTTGCATATGAAGGGAATTTTCTAAATGAGTTTGAAAGTTTGAGTCATGCCCTCCACATAAGCCTCCTGCGGCTGCCAGGACACTCTTGATGTAAGTTTGCATATTAAATATGAATATCAGTGAATTCAGTAGCTAGCCAAACTATACTTCTCAACTTCTTTGAACTTATTTTGTTACTCTGGAAATGATCATGGAAGACCCACTGTCACATTCATGAATAATTATGCATGATGCCGAGTGGTGAAAAGTCATGCTTTGCTGGTCAAAGTATAAAATTAAGCCTACCTTCCCGGGCAATTTGGCAATAGGTGATGCCTATTGGCAATAGGCACTTTTAGAAATTTTATATCCCTAACCCTTATAGAAATATTTCCTAAGGATATAATCAGAGATAAATACAAATATTTTTATACAGGGATATTTGTTATAATAATATTTATAAAAATGAAAACTTAGACTCATCCTACAATCCAATAACAAGAAATTTGTGAAATAAATTATGGTGCATCTATACGATAGGATATTATACAGTTGCTAAATGCTCACAATATGATGTTATTTGAAAAACAAGGCAAATGATAGAATATTATACAGTTGCTAAATGCTCATAATATGTTATTTGAAAAACAAGGCAAACTTATATTTACAGTGTGATTTTGTTGATACTGTTGTTAAACACATCCTTAGAAGCGCTTATACAAAACTGTTCAGGTTATCTTTGGGTGATGGATTATAAATAACTGTTTTTTGTTGTTTTCTATAGTTTTAAAATGCTCTACAATGTGTTTGTATTACTTTAAAAATAAGTGATACTTACAAAAACAATGAAAATATTTAAAACATCAGTCCTTAGATACTATATTATTAATGTAGATTTAAAATGTTATAATCATGAAATAACCTTAGCCATGATCTTACAGACTTTTAATCAAGGATATTTCTGAAATAATCTATTACTGATCCATAGAATTGGTGGTTGATGGGCTGATCAATACCTTTCAATCACCCAAGTTGTTTGGCTCATGGCATTTTCATGATTTATCCAACGGGGAACATCTGACTTAGCCCAATGCACTGGTCTATTGGTGACAAGAAGGTCCTGCTAAGGATGGATGGAGAGGTGAAAACGAGGGCAAGTTTTGGGATCTACCTTCACTGAAACCATTTTCTTTGAGGGACTGGATATCTGATCTGATTTTATTTATGTCAGATCTTTGAACAAATGACTACACAGGTATGTTTGGGAGGGAAGGGGTTAAGTCTGGAAGCAGTGCTTGATTTAAGATTTGTTTTGGAGCCACTTATCTCTTGGGTTGCTGACAGCAATAAGCATTTTTTAAATACCTAAAGGAATGAAAGTAGATTGAAACCTGGTTATTTCTCTATCTTCAGTCAGATGAATGTTTGAGTTAAAAAACAACCCAAACCAAAACAAAACAGATCAAAGTTACTTTTAAATTTGTCATGCATCTGTACCAGGTGTGTGGCCTGTTCTAACTGTCAAGATGACCTAAGAAAGATATTTATTTTGTAAAATAAAGTTCAAAAAGGCAAAGACATCATTGACTGAGACCAAAAACACCCGATAACTCCTGCAGCTGGATGGCCAACAGGCATTGACATACATTCCTTATTTCGACCAGAAACGGGTAGAGTTATTCCCAAGGTTAAGTAAAGGTCACCTCTCTCTGCCAACTGCCGCTCAGTGGTGATGGAAAAGCAAAGGCTGAGGTTGGGTGCTTGGAAATTTCACTTAAGAAACAAATGGCCCCAGTCTGTCTGTTCACTCAGGTCATTTCTGTTAGTTTTCCCATAATTGTACTGGATCCGCAGTCAAGTGAAACGACAGATTCATCACTGATAGAATCTCTGTCCTGGGCCGACAGTTCTTTGATTTGTGTGTCTTTGTGGCCAGGGCCATTATTTCTAACTGCCTTTTGATCCTGCAGCAGGTCATCTATCTTTCACACATTAAATTTAATCTTCACGTTAGATGCTGATGGGGAATTTGGTCTGGAGTGGCTATTGGACTAGTTTCACAAACTTTAGTAACTTCAAAAAAAACCTTAAAAGACATCAAAATTTGAAAGTAGAAAGCAAATAATGATGGCTTTCTAGTAATTTAAGGTTGTTACAAGATCTCCAGTGATAATTCTGATTACTTAGGTCCTTCAATGATTTGACCCCTTTAAATATGAAAAGTGTACACATCTCTCTCATTACATCTTCAAAACAATTTAATTGTATCACTTCTGATGATTCCAGATATGAGCCTTTGAACTTTTTTTTTCACCAACTATATAACTAGGTCCTCTGTGTTAGGAACAAGGGGCCAAGGATGACTCAGGGAAACAGAACTAATAGGATCTATAAAGATAGGCGAGAGATTTATCATGGATTTACTGGGGATTGAGCCCACAACCCAGGCATGTACCTGGCCAGGAATCAAACCTTGATCTCCTGGTCATGGGTCAACACTGAGCCACTGAGCTACACCGGCGGGGCATCACACAGATGATTTTTATCCACAAAAGATGTTCGCTGTACTAATTATTTAAAATTGGGGAATGCAGACAACCAAAGAGGCCGGTGTAAGGAAACCATCATCTTTCTTCTCATGTTTCTGCCTCAGTGACTGAAACCTTCCGCCTTCTTGGGGAAGACACCTCAACCATTCTCTCCACCTCATGCTCCTTATACTCAGGGGAGATGTGACTTATCAGATGGGTGAAAATGGGCAAAGGTGACTGGCTGCACCCTGAGTTGTCTGCTATCTGCCCCGACCTCCCAGGTTGCAGCCCACCCACCACCATCTCTGTGCATGCCACTGGTTGGGCTAAGTCTCTAGATCTGCAGGCCCAGCCTCCTCTTACCAGATTTAGGGAAGAGAGCCTGGTTTTGGCTCCCAGAACATGCCAGTCCATGGTGCATTAACTGAGAAACCAGTCAGAGGGCTGGATGGGGCCTCAGCAGCTGACGCAGGTTGACTCAAGCTGCTTCTAATATTTGGGAGCCAGGTAAACAGGCTTTATAACTCAAGTGGGCCATCCTGGCTGACTAGGGTGCAATGCGACATTTGAGTCACTGTGAGTCTGGCTGGTGTCATCCAGCCCTGGCCATGTGACTCTCCGTGACTACGATCTGTAAAAGCAAAGCTTGGGTACTGCTGCGGAACTAGCCCGAGACAGACATTTTATTCTGGAGAGGAGTTATGCAAAGTGCTGAGGTCCCAGAATACCAGCTCCCTCCCACCTGAAAGTCAGTGCTTTCGCTGCTTCAAAGCTCTCTCTGCCCCGCCAATCTTTATATGACTGGCTCTTGGTTTCACCAATCAAATCTCAGCCTCAACTGCCTCTAACTGAGCAGCCTGCTTGACCACTGGATCTAAAGCAGCCACTTTCTAGAAACTGTACTATCTTAATTCTCTGCACAGCACTCACTTCCTTCTTTATTTGCTTGGTCTATTTCCATCTGCCTCGAAAATGTAGGCTCTTTGAGAATCATTGCAACACCCCGCTGCCCAGAGAAACACCTGGCCCGTCCGTGTGAGTACGCAATCAATATCTGCATCTTACACGTGAATCTGATGGCAAGGACACACAGTAGATGAACCCTTCCCCCAACTGGAGTCTGCATTCTGGGCCTCTAGAATAAACAGTGAGAAAGACACAATTGCTCCCTGAAAGTGACAACATGAATGACTCTGGAGGGACTTCCTGCTTCTACTGATACTTATTTGTTAAAACGCCTGCTATATGGTAATGATCAATGTTTTATTTATTCTGTCCCTTAGTAACTAATATTTGAGAAATTTTACAATATTAATGGACCTTAATCTAAGATAAGTTCAACTTACATTTTTCAAAATATTTCAATACTGGGTATTAATAAGAGAGATAATTATGGTCAAAATTATGATGCCAAAACTTTTAATAAATGTTTGATGGTAGTGTATACACAATTCAGTTTTTGGTGTAAGATTCTTTGGCAGTCAGAAAGAACATCTGATTTACTTCGCTAATAGGAATATCTCTTAACGCTGGGATGGCCTCTTCCTGGTATTTCTTCTGCTGCTGATTTTTAGCATAGTTATCTGCAAGAGGACAAAAGGCTCTCATTACCCAATGAGTTCTCCCGTCTTTATGGAGACCCACTACATAACTGACTAGGCTAATGCTTGGATAATGAAAAATACATTTAAATGTCATTAAAAGATTACTTGAATGCTCTCTTTAGTTCCCTCCGTGGGAGTGCACTGACCATCAGGGAGTGCAGACACTCAATGCAGGAGCTGCCCCCTGGTGGTCAGTGCACATCATAGCAACTGTTCGGTCTTGTTCCATTGTAATGGTCGTTTAGGTTTTTATTATATAGATTGATTTCAAAGAGGAAGGGAGAGGGAGAGAGGGATAGAAACATCAATGATGAGAGAATCATTGATCAGCTGCCTCCTGCACATCCCCTACTGGGGATTGAGCCTGCAACCAGGGCATGTGCCCTTGACCGGAATTGAACCCAGGACCTTTCAGTCTGAAGGTTGCGCTTTATCCACTGACGCAAACGGCTAGGGCTAGTAAAGTACTTTTTTGCATCTCTAACTTGGGTAAGAAAGCAATATTTCATTCATCAGTACAGTGATGTGTTAAAGTCCCACTTGCACATTTTTCATAGGAATAGAATCCTATTCAGGCTGAGAAATATATTTAAATCACCTGAAAACTATTAAGTCATTTGGTACAATCATTCATATAAACTTAACACGTTCTCCCTTCTGCACAAATTGTCTGTTTGCCGTGATTCCAGTGAAGAATGCCGGGAATACAGTAAGTCACCAGAAAAGAAGCATCAACCTGTGAACCAGTAGGTCATGACTCGATTCCTGGTCAGGGCAGATGCCCAGGTTGTGGGCTCGATTCCCACCCAGTGTGGGGCATGCAGGAGGCAGCCAGTCAATGATTCTCTCTCATCTATGTTTCTATCTCACCCCTTATCTTCCTCTCTGAAATTAATAAAAATATATTTAAAAAAAGAAATATAAAAAATTATAACTGCCCTAGTCGGTTTGGCTCAGTGGGTAGAGCGTAGGCCTGTGGACTGCAGAGTCCCAGGTTCAATTCCGGTCAAGAGCACATGCCCGGGTTTCGGGCTCAATCCCCAGTGTGGGGCATGCAGGAGGCAGCCAATCAATGATTCCCTCTCATCACTGATGTTTCTATTTCTCTCTTTCTCTCTGAAATCAATAAAAATATATATTAAAAACAAAAACAAAAAAACTATAACTGATTTGCAGAATACATTTTATAGGCTCATACACACACAAAAAGGCTTTAAAAGTTAAAAAATCATACCTGGAAACTTAAAAAATACTTTGCATTTTAGAATATAAGCAAGCTTAGGAATCTGCCTATTTTAATCTTTAGATTTGAAAAAAAAGAACCTTAAAAAATAAAACTG
>NW_006298519.1:606618-610156 GCF_000327345.1 Myotis davidii
TTAGGAATCTCCTATTTTAATCTTTAGATTTGAAAAAAAAGAACTTTAAAAAATAAAACTGCAAAAACATGCCATGGCTTATCTACCCTTTACTGTGGTCAGGTATACACAGGGATCCTGAGGACCGTCCCCCCCCAAATCCCTCCTCCCGGACAAGCTCTGCATGGGCCTGTGTGCACCCCTCCATCAACAATGCCTGTCGAGGATAAAGGAAGTTCCTGCCAGCGAGCTGTCGAGGAACATGCTATACACTTGTGGTTTTTATGGGCAAATGCACCTGCTGCCTAGTGCTATGAACAGGGTATTCATCAGAATTTACTTCCCACGTAAACTTGCCTCTGGTATAACTCTGCGTTATGTCTTCCAAGTTGGTATGCTGAGGTGTCATTTTTGCAGCCTGTTCTTGGTTGCTTTTCTTGATTACGTTTTAGAATATAAGCAAGCTTAGGAGTCTTCCTATTTTAATCTTTAGATTTGAAAAAAAGAACTTTAAAAAATAAAACTGCAAAAACATGCCATGGCTTGTCTACCCTTTACTGTGGTCAGGTGTACACAGGGATCCTGAGGACCGTCCCCCCCCAAATCCCTCCTCCCGGACAAGCTCTGCATGGGCCTGTGTGCACCCCTCCATCAACAATGCCTGTCGAGGATAAAGGAAGTTCCTGCCAGCGAGCTGTCGAGGAACATGCTATACACTTGTGGTTTTTATGGGCAAATGCACCTGCTGCCTAGTGCTATGAACAGGGTATTCATCAGAATTTACTTCCCACGTAAACTTGCCTCTGGTATAACTCTGCGTTATGTCTTCCAAGTTGGTATGCTGAGGTGTCATTTTTGCAGCCTGTTCTTGGTTACTTTTCTTGATAAAACCACTAGGAGCCCACTCCTCCAACCCCCTGCACATCCCATTGGTATAAATTTACCTGTGACTGTATGAATGGAGTTGAGTGGCGAGGTGCTCATCATATTTACTCCAAATAAGAGTACATACCCGATTACTATAGTAATGAGGAGGTAGACGGGCAATGCAACTGCCCAGTACCTGCAGATGAGAAAATTCAGTGGGTGACAGACTTCCCCAAAAGCTATTGTTCTTATGAGTCCATCAGTAAGTTAACATAACTTTTAAAATTTAAAGTAAAACAGGTACCTAAAAGACAAATAGTTACGAGGCCTGCCATCTTTTTGTCTGTCTGCTTATGTTCCATGCTCCCATCAGTACTCAACCCCCAGATTCTCTGACAGGAAGGTCTCCAATATGCCTCTCAATGCAGCTGAGCAAGCACATCAAGTGACTGCAGGTCTGAAGTGGGTGCACTGTTTCTTTAGTCATTTTCTCCTACTGTTTTCCCTTTCTGGAACTTCTAAGAGTTCAGATTTTTTCACCCTGTTATATTTTCCTTATTTTTTTCCATTTGCTGTCTTTTTTTTACTTTCTGGATATTACCTTTGGTTTATCGCTAACTCATCAATTAAAATTTCAATTTTGGCTGTTATATATACACTAGTGGCCTGGTGCACAAATTCATGCACACCGAAAGGACATTAATTAGAAGAAATATTTTAATATCGCTGCTTGCCCTTTCTCTATAATAGAAGTGTCAACCAAATTCAAGATCGACAATGACAGATTAAAACACACGCATGCGATTGGCACCAGCAAGAGTGTTACATGTTTTGCGCATGCACGAGTCAACTTAGCCTTTTATAGATAAAAAATAAACTTGTTTAGTTTGACCTGCTTTCTGATGTAGCTAAACTTTTTCCAGCCCAGTGAAACACCCCAACTTCTCTTTCAGGTAATTGTCAGCAACACAGCAGTAAATATCAACACAAAGCAGATTATTATTGTAGATCACACAGGGAGAACAAAGGGTAAAACATTTAACTGCAGCAGTGTTTGACTATATTCTGTGCATTGAGAAAACCTGAAGTCATTTTCAAGGTCCACCATTTCTTCTTTTCAATCGGGTCAAGTTTCTAAGCTTTCTAAATCTCCATTTTCCGGCTAATGAAAAGAAAATAGGATTCCACAGAGTCTCTTATCTACCTACTCCAGGACTTCTGTGAGGATCAAATGAGATGAGGCACGTGAAAACGCTTCACAGGCATTTGGTTAAAGTGTAAAACTCTTTCACCTGGCTATAAAGCAAGTTGTATTCCTGGGCTGAAGAAACTGCAAGGAGACTAGTTCTGAGGATCAAATGAGATGAGGCACGTGAAAACGCTTCACAGACATTTGGTTAAAGTGTAAAATGCTTCCACTTGGCTATAAAGTAAGTTGTATTCCTAGGCAGAAGAAACTCCAAGGAGGCTAGTTGCTAGGGAGAGGAAGCCAGGCGTTGCTAGGTGATGTCATTACCTACCCAGCACCTACAGCCACCGTTTCTGGGCTGGGCTGGGCTGTGGGCCGCATTTTGCGCCATGGGATCTCCGCAGAGTCAGCTGCGATTTGGTGGGGTGTTGCTCTAGGGTGATGGCGGGGCCCATGTCCCACTTGGGGGAAGCCAAGTGTTGCTTTGTGGGCGCCATGTCTGTGGTGCCTTTTCTCTGTAAATAGCCAGTGCGCATCACGGCAGCTCCTGCGTTGAGCGTCTGCCCCCTTGTGGTCAGTGTGCATCATAGCAACTGGTTGGATGGTCGAACACTTAGCATATTAGCCTTTTATGTATACATAGATATTTCCAAAAACAGTAGTAATTCCTTAAACATTCCTACTCTATTCTTGTTTCATGGTGATTTTCTTCTGTTCCTTCCCTTAGCTCCTTTCCTTCAAGTTCCCTTTTTTTCTTTTGTATTTCATTTTAGAGGCTTTTATAAAATGGTACGTTAAAATGAAAAATGAAGTACTAACAAGGTTATTGGAAGCCCCGTGTGTATGTGGGCCAGGATGGTAAACTGGCGAGTCTCACTGCAGGAGACCAAGCCATTTCACCGGGACCGCCAAATGTCAGAGATTACAGATGCTTTCCCCTAAACTGGTCAGCTTCCTTAGGGAGGAGCCTCCTGTTTTGCTGGGAGGAGCACGGTGGTATAGGCCTGGCAGCCACAAGCCTGGGAGCCTAGTGAGGAAAGGTGCTTGGGGCGTCTTATTACTCAGCAATGCAATGATTTCCATTCTCCTCCCTGTCTTTAGTTGTACATAGGTGAGAGATAAGGTGCCTCATTCCCAGGATCGGACCTAATGTCTTACAGACTCTTATTCAACTTTCCAGAGAGCAAAACTGTCTTCTGCAGGGGAGGGAGGGCCAGTCTCCCTGCCTTAAGGGATGAGGAGGGGATTGGGGGTCTTGTGCGCCTTAAACACTGTTTTCAGCTCAATCCAGAATGACCACGTTAAAGAGGTATCTGTATGTCCAATTTCTAGCCTTTCTGGAATTCTAGGGCACAGCTATTCTTGCTGGCTTCTCTACTTCAGCAATGCGAAAAAGTTAAAACGACGTCAGTTACTGCTCACCTATGTACAACTCTAAAATTTTGTTCATACTTCTTACTTGCTATCCCATTATTTACCTTAAAAAAATATCTTTTTTCCCTA
>NW_006298519.1:610417-612224 GCF_000327345.1 Myotis davidii
GTCTCTCTGATCCACTCAGAAGTGAGTGTTCCCTCCTTTCCGTTCTCCTAGCTCCTTATTTGCATCACTCTTGTTATCACAATTACCTTATATCTTTTTATTGTGGTAAAAAAGTGACAGGAGCCCAGCTGGCGTGGCTCAGTGGTGGAGCGTTGACCTATGAACCAGAAGGTCATGGTTCGATTCCCGGTGGGAGCACAGATTCTCTGACAAGAGGGGCTCCAACAGGCCATGAGAGGCAGCAAAGTGAAGTCCACCCGGTGTCTGGGTTCACATTCTAGCTCTATTTTTTTTTTTAATATATGTTTTTTATTGATTCAGAGAGGAAGGGAGAGGGAGAGAGAGATAGAAACATCAGTGATAAGAATCATTGACCGGCTGTCTCCTGAGCCCGCAGCCCGGGCATATGCCCTTGACTGGAATCGAACCTGGGACCCTTCAGTCTTCAGTCCAACGCTCTATCCACTGAGCCACGCCAGGTGGGGCTCGGGCTCTGTTTTTTACGGACTGTGTGTCTCAGTGTTCTCATCCGTAGAATGAGGGTGATAACATCCACCCCACAGGACTGTCTTGGGAATGATAAGCACAGAATAAACAGTCTCCATTTTTTTACACCTGAAGAACCCGAAGTCTCAAAGAAGTGAAGGAAATGGTCTCAGGCCACACAGCTAATCCGCGGAAGAGCAAAGCTTTGGACCCGTTACAACTTCACACCATCGACTTCTCCACCCAGCAGCTTGGCTGATGCAGTTAAGGTTCACACCCCCCACCTTCCTCGTGCCCACAAAATTCCAAAAAGTTGGATTATGAGTACCCCCAATTCTCTCCCTCTTGTCCCCTCGTAATTCTCAACTCCTTCTGGGGAGAGATGTGGGGCCTGGTGTGTGGCTCTGTGAGCACTAGTTTCTCTCACCTGTGCAATGGGATCTCACAGGGATGGAGGGAGACCCAGGATAGAAACGCACCTGACTCCTCCAGCCTCATTCATTCCCTTCACTCCCCAGCTGCCACAGCAGCACAGGAGCCACGGCCACAGCCTCAGCCACGGCCGCAGCCTCAGCCTTCCCACTTCCCTCCTCCTTATGGCTGGGAAGAAGGCGAACTGATTTCCTAGTCTGTTCCATGACTCTCCCTGGGATCCCATGGCACGTACCACGCTGAGTGTTAAGTGTAGATTTACTTGTCTTGTCCACCAGACCATGCCCACAGGCCCCAGGTTCTATCCACTGGGCAATCCTCCCTGGTGCCGTATGAACAGCGTTTGAGATTAAACCTTTCAGGCTACTACCTGGCTCACAGAACCCTCTGAACCCACATGAGTCCCCTTCAGGTTTTCTTAAAAAGAGGCACAGGTAGGAAGAACCACAGTTCGTGTGCGCACTCTAATAACAAAGGCAGTCATTTCCTTGACCTTGAACACCAGAGCAAGGCCGTGGCCATCCATCGGGAAAGTACTTACTGAAGCCAAATTGGGAGCTTAAGAAAAGAACAAAGCCATAAATCGCTCTTTCTGGCAACGGCGACGGTGAATTTTCCACCATTTTCCCTTGGAGACAATCTGTGGGAAGGAAACACAATCACCATCAGGGATGTGCTCCCCGCACTGGGCTGTCATAACCTCATCGCTCTGCCACGGGCCACGGGCGCAGCCTCTGCAGCGTGTTTTCCTTCCAGCCTAAACCACTGCGAACGGCTGTCCTGCGCACACACCCCCAACACACGCCCGCTTGCACGCGCGCTCACCAGCACCCACGCCTGACCTGCACGCGCACAGCGGCTGCCAGACCTCGCGTGCACACGCGCACAC
>NW_006298519.1:613347-645185 GCF_000327345.1 Myotis davidii
CCCGAGCCCTGAGCCCCGAGCCCCGAGCCCTGAGCCCTCCCCTCTCTGACGCCTCTGCGGAGCCTCCCCCACCCCCGGAGCTAACGGGGCGGGGGGACTGCTGCGTCCCGCCAGCTGCTGCGTGTTGCTGACGGCATCTCCCGCGTCGAGCCCGCCCATTCACGAGGGGGGCCCGCGCCCCAGAATGAAGCGGAGGCGTAGGTGGATTCGGGCGCTACCATGCGTGCCTTTTCCAGAGGCGCCCTACACCCCCAGAGCCCTGCTTGGATTGCAGGCTTTTTCCAATATTTGCAAAATCAGTAACATCTAGCCGGCCCTGGCGTTCTTGCTAATACTGAACGGCTCACGCAGTGTTTGATGCCGTTCACGTAAATTCTCTCTCTCCATGCCCAACATCCTGGCGAGGGCAACCAGGCAGACGTTTTAAGATTGTACTCCTCCTCCTCTGGGAGCAATTTTCTCATTGTTCCAGCTCCAGCTAGGACTTTATTATTATTATTACAAGAAATTGGCATTTTTATTCTAAGGGAAATGGGATTTATTATCAGGATATGCAGAGAAAGAAACTTAAAGTCCGTTAGGGACCCAACTACTCCTCTTGTGCAAAGAAAGGTGCCTGCTCTCTGCTCAAGGGCTGCGTTTTGGTGTTCATTTGCTTGATTGTCTTACTCTTGCCTAATTTTCCCTTTTAATTTCTGGTATATTTCATATACGTAATACTAAGGGAGGGTGTCTAACCAATCCTTGACTCAGATTTACAGATGTAATAATTTTGCCAGTTACTTTAGATTCGTTTTTTTAAAGAACTAAAATTGTAGGTATTGGAGATGGTCTCATTTCCTCCCCTTCCTTCCGTAGAGGTAGCCACCGTGTTTAGGTTTGTGAATATCATTCCCTTGCATATTTTACCAGTATACTTGGATCACGGTGAACCCATAAGCAATAATATAGTGTGTTTTTAAACTTTAACGGTATGAAAAAAATGTATCTTTTTGCAACTTGCTTTCTTTCAATCAGCATTACCTTTTGATATTTATAAACAAATAAATTGGAAATTTGAGTAATCTTTGGTTCGTTCATTTTAATTGCTGGTACAGAAAACCATTGTATGAATATACCATTATTTATCCATTTCTCTGTTGATGGACTTTGAGGTTGTTTCTGGTTTTTTACTCTTAAAAACAAACCCACAATAAACATCTTTGTGCTTGTACGCTTGTGCACACATTTGGAAATCTCTCCGGGAAATACACCTAGTCCTTTGCAGGATAGTAGTGATATGTGCATTTTCAACTTAACCAAAAATCACAGAAGCTCTCAAAATGGTGGTTCTAATTGTGACTCTCACTGGTATTGAGTGAGGGTGCTCATTTTCTCACATCCTTGCTAACTTTTATTTACATTTCTGCCTTCTCTTTAATGACCAGCTACCTTATAACTTTAGCTTGTGGCTAAATTTGGCTTCTGCTCTAGCCGGGTTCATCTCAAGCAGCAAACTGGCTCAGTCTTTGTCTAACTTGGTCCTCATAAGATGAATTGCAAAAACATTTATTTTGTGCCTAATGTATGTCAGTTCCTGTGGTTGATATAAAGGTAATAATTTCCATCATGTACCTCTCTAGTGGCAGGTGAGGTGATTTAACTACTTTTTTTCATATGATGAATTGTTTTTAAAAATCTTTTTTTCTTTATTTAATGTAATATCTGATACATTCAGAATATATATAATCTACTTAACTTGTGAAGTCAAATAATAAAATGAATACATAGATCCACCACTCATTCCCAAAAAAACAAACACACACACAAAAAAACCTGTATTGAATGTGCTCACCTTCAGAGTGACTTATCTTCTGAATTGTGTTATTCATTGCTTCTTAAAAAATAATTTTATCAGATATGTATACATCCGTCAACAATATATGGTATCTGTTGTTTTTGAGTTTTTTAAAAAAGGAATACTGGATACAGTTTTTCTTGAACTTGCTTATTTCTCTCAAAACAAGTATAGATTTAAATTGTCATTTTTCTTTGCTGTGTAATATTCCATGGGCGAATATAACACAGTTGTATGCATTCTTCTGTTGATGGGCATTTTGGTTCTAGGTTTTGCTGTTAATGAAGGTTCTTGTACATATGTTCTAGGACACAGTTGCAAGAATTTCTCTAATTTTCTCACTGGGTATATGCTGCCCAGGGAATGATGATGATTTTCTAGGGAGGACTTGGGCACAAGTCATGTTTATGAATCAACTTATAGGTCAGGTTTCATATGTACTTCCTGAAATTGGTAATGCCCACGGCTTATCACAGTGGCCTCCTTCTGGTTCTGGTTTCCCCCCTTTCTTTTCACAGTACACTCAGCCACATGGAATCTGCCTAGAGCGTTACCCCAAGTGGGAAAACCACACACAAAAAGGGATCATTTTAAAATACAGTGTTTGGTGTTAGGGAAAGCCTCTTTCAAAGCAGGCACTTCCCATCTCCTTAGGAGCTGCATTCCAAAAATTTTTAACTTTTTATGTGTAATTGTCACTGTATATAGTTAGTATTTTTATTAACTTTGCTGCAGTAATTATAATACAATTTAAACCAGTGATATTTCACTTTTATTTTAAAATGTCACTGATACTCCAGAAGTTCATTTAAATTTAGGCAAAAAATTTTCATTGTCTTCTTAAACTATGAAGAGTATGTAATTTTTAAAGGCATTTTGATGGTTTGTGAATAAAAAAGGGGTGGACACCACTGTGATAAGCTATCTGGTAGAAGTGGAATTGTGGGTTATGGGTCATGAATGTCGGACTTTACAAAGTGATACCAAATTGTTTTCTGAAGTGGTTGTATTACCTTGTACTTTGGCCAGCAGTTTGTCAAATTATATACTTTGATTAGCAGTGTGTAAGAGTTCTAGTTGATCTATATCCTCTCCAACACTTGTTACCATCAGACTTATTAATATTTGCCAATCAAATGGGTATGAAGTGATGTATCATTGTGGTTTTAATTTGTATTTCTTTGATTATTAATGAGTTTTCTTTTCATGTTTACAAAACTTCTGTTTTCCTGTTGTGAAATACCTGGCGTATTTTTTACCCATTTTTCTATTGGGTTGACTTTTAAAAACTAATAAACTGTAACAACGGCCCTTTATTGATTATATGCACTGTAAATACCTTCTGTGACCTATCTTTTAACTCTTGATGTTTTTGTGTTTTTGTTTTGGTGAACAGAAGTTCTTAGTTTTAATGTAGTCTAATTGGAAACTTTCCATTAGCCCTGGGATTGTAGAGACATTCTCCTGTGTTCCTTTCTAGAAGTTTTAAAATGATGGGACTTACATTTAACTTCATAATCCATCTATATTGATTTTTGTGTATGGTGTGAGGCAGTAATGCTCATTTCACCCCCCTCTCCCCCAAGTGGCTACAGTTGTCCTCTGATCGTCTATTGAAATGATTCTCTGTTTACCAGTGATACCCTGAACCACCTCCTTTTCATGTTTACTCTCTATATGCATGGCTTTGTTTCTGGCTAACCTTTCTGTGCCACTTGTCCACTTGCCTATGTCTGTGTTGATGCCACTGTCTTAATTTCTAATGCTATAGCGTAACCAGAAATCTTGATAATTGAGGGCGGGGCGGGGGGGGGTGGTGGGACTTGAGTCTCAGCTGTTGGATCTTTGTTCTTGTTTTAAGAATCAGTTTGTCACCTGACATGAAACATTCTTTGGGAATGAATTGGAATTGATTGAATAAGTTCGGGGGAGAATTGAAATCTTTAAGATTGTGAATCTTCCTGTCTGAGAACGTGGTATTTCTATGTATTTAGGTTTTAAATGTCTTTTAATAGAGTTTTGTAATTTTCTCCTGTTAGATGTGTAATACACATTTAACAGTTGTTTTTTAAAAATATATATTTTATTGATTTTTTACAGAGAGGAAGGGAGAGGGATAGAGAGTTAGAAACATCGATGAGAGAGAAGCATTGATCAGCTGCCTCCTGCATACCCCCTACTGGGGATGTGGCCAGCAACCAACATACATACCCCTGAACAGAATCGAACCTGGGACCCTTGAGTCCGCAGGCCGACGCTCTATCCACTGAGCCAAACCGGTCAGGGCACATCTAACAGTTTTTAAATGTTGATTTTGATGTTTCTAGTAGGAATAACTAAAAATTAATAAGCATGCAATTTAAGTTTAGAAATAATGTAAAAATAAACCCAAAGGAAGAAAATAAATAAGAAAAGATATCAATGTCTATTGTTTGCTATTATAAACTTGTTTTTTTTAAGATTCTATTTTCTGTTTATTGTTGGCAAATGGAGAGTTAATGGATTTTAAAATACTGATTTTTAGTCATCTATTTGTTTCTAATATTTTCTGTAATTCTTTTGGGTTTCTATGTGGATAATTATATCATTTACAAATAGTGACTCTGAGTTCTTTCAATTTTCCCTTTTGTTTTTTTTTGTCTTAATATGCTGGCATGCTTTTAGATCTATGTTTAGTGGAAGTGATTATGGTTGTGCATTAGAAGTGATTATAGTGGACATAAAAGTCTTGTTCCTGACTTTTAAGGGAATGCTTCTCCATTAAAAACAATGTTATGAATTTTTGTAGATACTCTAACTTAGGGAAGTCTTTGTGATTTTGTCACATGCTTTTCTGCATCTGTTGAGAATATCTTGAGTTTTTTCTCCTTTAATGTGTTAAATGTAATGGATTCCACTTAACACATTTTAAAATTCTTAATTCTTACATTCCTTCCTGAGATAAACCGAAATTGTTACTGGTGAATTGTCTTTTTGCAAACTAGTAGATAGAGCTTGCTGATACTTTACTTGGGAGTTTTGTATTTGCCTTATGAATGAAATCACCTGCCATTGTTCATTATTGACTGTCCAGTCTGACTTTGGTATTAAGGTTACACATGCCTTAAACCAGTTAGAGAGTAGGTCCTCTTTTTCTCTTTCCTGAGCCAGTTTGGATGGAGTGATTTGTCTCTTGAAAGTTAGCGGAATTTAACTGTCAGAGCGAATGTTTTCTTTGTGGAAGAATTGCAGATGTTAATAATTTAGTAGAAATTAGCAGTTGAAATTAGGTGTTTCCTTTAGTCAATTTAGTAAGTTTTAGAAATGTGACCTTTCAACAAAAATTTCAGGTTTATTGGCATCAAGTTTATGTTATTGTCTTAAATCTATTTTATCTGTGATTGTGTTCCCTTATTGTGATTGTTATTTGTGTGTGACTACTCTTTTTTTTCTTGATTAGTCTTGCAAAAACTAATTAATCAAGTAGATTAATTAATTTAATTAATCTTGGCAGAGGAATAATTTTTGGCCTAAGTAGTCCTTTCTATTATATTTTTGTTTTTTTTAGTTCATTGATATCTTTTCTTATTTTCTTCCTTTGGGTTTATTTTTACATTATTTTTAAACTTAAATTGCATGCTTATTAATTTTTAGTTATTCCTTTTCCCAGTATAAGCATATAAAGCCATAAACTTCTTCAAAGGTCATTTTTGCTTTATCTAACATAATTTAATTTATAGTGTTTTAATTAACTTTCAAATCTAAGCATTTTTTAGGTGTTCATTTTGATTTCTTCTTTGACTTAAATGTTTTTAAATTTTCAAACTTATTTACATTAACATTTTTTCTTTTTACTCATTTCTTAATTGTTGTCAGAGAACATAATGTGCATTTTGTCTTAAAAAATTGTTTGCCCTTGCTTTATGGTCTTGTACATAGTGAATTTTATTCTGTGTGTACCTGTGAAGATTATGTATACTAATTGTTATGTATCCACTTGGTCAAGCTGGTAAATTGTGTTGTTCGGACTGTCTGTTAATTTTTGTTTGTTTGACCTAATTGAGAGAGATGTGTTGCAGTGTCCACTATTCTAATAGACTTCTTGTAGTCCTAACACTTTTTCTTTTTCTGTATTTTGAGGCTATTTGATGAGATACATGCAAGCTTATTATTTTCCTAGTGGAAATATGTTGTGATCCTCTCCATGCCTAATGTTTTGTCTATCCCACCTTTCTTTTGGTAGTAATTTACAGAATATTCTTTTCCTTTGTTTCACTGTCACTTTAAAAACTATCTTTATATTTTATGTGTCTCTTATAAAGAAAATAGTTCTGGGTTTCTCTTTTAATTCACGGAGACTATGTCTTTACTATTTTCTAAGAAGTTAGTTCAATCTCTTGGTGTCAACTCTGGGATATCTTGGTTAAATCCAGTTTTTATCTAAAATTACTTTTATTTACCCTTGTTCCTGAGAGATAATTTTGAGGCATATACACTTCTAGATTGATAGTTTATTTTCTGTCTGCATAGTGAAGATGTTTTACATGCAAGTTCTGCTGCCAGTTTTGCTTATTAAGCTTTGAAGAAAATATTCTTTTTCTTTTGGCTACATTGGATTTTCTGTCTTTGATGTTATGACCTTTCACTTCTAATTCTAGATGGAGATTATTCTTTATTTATCCTCTTTTATATACCCATATTTTCTGATTCTGAACTTTGTCTTCATGGGTGTAGAATATTCTGAGGCATGTGTTCTTTACATTTGTCTCTCTCTGGCTTTACCTATTCTTTCTTTCTGGAAATTTAACTGAATATATATGTATCAGAGTGTATGCAGATCACTTACTTTTTATCTTTCATATTTTTATTTCCTTGTTTCTTTTCCAGAATATACAATCCTGGGTAATTTCACCAGGCACATCTTCTAGATCATTAATTTTTTCTTCAGCTGTGTCTAATCTTCTCTTTAACCCATCCATTTTTTTTCCTCTTACTTTTAACAACTATATTTTAAGTTTCTAAAAGTTTCACTTAGTTCTTTCTAAGATATACCCAGTCTTTTATTTTTTCCTTTGGTCTAATGTTTCTGGTTCAGTTTTTTGAATCCATACATATTCTGTAGACTGTATTGGCAATCCCAGTGTCTGATGTACTTAGGAGGTCTAAATTTGTTGTTGTTTTTTTTCTGCTGTGTTCCCTCATGGTGGACTGCAACTTTCTGCATTTAGTGATTTTCGATTATGAACTCCTAGCTGATCTTTCTCTGGGACTCTTGAGAGTCTGTTTGCGGGGTGCTTTTCTTCTGATAGGATTTATATATCAGCTTTGACTGGCGTTGAGGAGTTTTCGTGGGACCACTTTTCGGTTCCCTCATTTGTTTCTGGTCCAGAGCTCAGTGTCCTGATCCAACTACTGTTCTTGGCATTACTATATGTAGCTCTTGACTGCTAGGTTTAGTTCTAGCAAGAGGGTTTTGTTTTTTGCAGGGTAAGGGTGGCTTTGAATAGTCCCTATTTCTATCAACTCAGCAAAATAAAAATATTTAAAAACTAGGACCCACTTTTTTTTGTAGTGATAGAGTCAATAAGTCAGTTACTTTAATAATTAATTTTATTCAAATATTTTAGTTTGTACTAGAAAAATATTCTGTCATACCAAACTTAAGATTTCTTGGTGATATTAAAATTTCTATTTCATGTTTATATTGAAGTTATTCTTAAAAAAAAATCAAATAAATTACAGTACAGGTGGTAGGTGATTTGGCAAAGTTTTCTACTTTGGGGAATGTGAATAAAAATTTGGGAAACAGTCTAGGGAATCAAGATGGGTAGGGCACAGTTTACCCTCTGGACCCATAGTGAACCTACAGAGATAAATCTGTGATGACCAAACTGTGAAAACTGCTGTCAGAAGATATGGGCAGGGTACTCCAGGATGCCAGAGAAGAGGTACAGCAATAAACTTGGTGGTAGCAAGAAGATCAGGAAAGGCTTCCTGGGATTTAGTATTAAGGACTGGGAGGCACTGGGTGGGCAGCATACGGTTTGTTTAGGAATACAGGTAGTTGCTGAGTATGATTGGCTTGTAAGTTGAGTGTCATGCAGTGAGTGGAGACAAAAGCAGGAACAGGATCACAGAAGGCCTTCTATCTACATTAGTGAGTTTGGACTTTATCCTGAAGATGAAGAGAAGCTGTTGAATGGTGTTGTGATCAGAGTTTTAGAGGATGCCAAGATTGCAGGCATGTCAGCAGTTAGGAGACTTGCTTGCAAAATCAGTTCAGAGGAGAAAGATGAAGCTACAACTAAGGCAGCAGCCCTGGGCATGAAGAGGTGTATGTGTGCTAATTTTAGATTTCTTAGGGGAGTAGAAATGACAAGACTTTGTGGTCAGTTGGGTAGAAATGTTGAAAGAAACTGGGGAGTCTAGATTGACCCCCAGGTTTCTGGTTTGGGTAAGCAGGTGGCAGGTAGAGCATTTAACTGATGATATACAGAAAGAGGAAAGAACTTGGTTTCCTTTATTTTTGAGGAAAACGGTAAGTTTGTCTCTCAACTTATTGAATCTGAGAGGCTTGTGGGACATCTAGGTTAAATCCAGTAGCAGTTGACAGGTTCTGGAATCATGAGATACAACCCAGGCTTCGAGAGCTTTGAGCGGCCTGAGCATTTGGACATTTCCAATGTTGTGTAGTATGAGATAACCGAAACTGGTTATAAATAAACACAATTTTTTGAATAGTTAGGAATTTAATGTGTATGAAAAGCATACATTGTACATCAAACCTAGGACATCATGGATATTATCAATTAGGCCAAGCGAGACCAATAAAAGAAATATCAAGTAAATAAAAATACATGTGGCATGTGGAAATGGCAACAATCATGGTGAAGCTATGCAAATGATGGAAGTTCAGAAAGTGCTATCTTAAGCCATGGGTGTGTGGGTAAGATCACCCACGGAGAGGGTAAGCGTGAAAAGAAAAGAGAGTTGACGTTTGGGTGGCGGGGAATGGAGAAGAGCCGCCCATGGAGACTGAGGAAGCGCAGCCAGAAGAATAGGAGGAGAACCAGAAGATGGTCTCTGGAGTCCAGATGAAGAGTTCTGAGAAGGAGGAAGTGGTCAACAGCGTCAAGTAAGTTGTAAGCTGGAAAGTGCCCTTTGGATTTAGCAATTGAGGTCGACCGTTTAGCTGGAAGCATCCAAACAATGGGTTAGAAAAAAGACTCATCTAGTATTAATGTTAATGATAGTTGGTATTTATAGCAGTTATTGTGTGCTGAAGTACTCTCCTAAGCACTTTAAATTTATTAACTGGGTAATCAGGCAGGTAGTAGTGCTGTCTGCATTTGATATGTGAGGAAACTGAAGCACCGAGAGGTCAGGTAACTTGCTCAGGATCACACACTGAGGGAATCGGAGAGCCAGGTTCAAGCCCATGCAGTCTGGCTCCAGAGTCCATGCTCTTAACCACTATGCCATATCGTCTTTCTGGTTAAAACAAAATAGAAAATAAAAATTACACCAAAGGTGTAATTACAGTGTAGTTGGTGGTATTGGTGAGATCTGCCAGGCTGGTATGTCCCAGTGGCTCAGTCTGCCGATGTGAGCCCATTAATTGTATTGTAATCGATGCCATGACAGTGACGTGTGGGCTGTGACAGACAGTTTTGGCTCTTTCTGTATTTACACACACAAACCGTTTGTAAAACAAATGAGTTTAAAAGTGTATATATTTCCCAGGATAGCATAGGTCCCATATTATATGCCACACTTTGGGTGCCAAAATGTCTCTTTATTTTTTCAAGTCATTGTTCACTTTTGGAGTTAAATGCTAAACTCAGAATATTGTTGACCTAGAATAGGTCAGGGTCCAGACATTATATATAATCAATCCGTTGTAGAAGGTCACTAATGACCTTCCTGGGAGTGGAAACCCAGTTGTAGGAAACAAAGTAAATGCGAATGGAGGATTTGGATGGGAGAAAAGGAAGAAGAGCCCTGAGGAGGCTGAAGAATGTCTCTGGGAGGAGGCAGGGGAGACTTGAGCTATAATGACACTTGGGTGTTCTCAGAGGAGCCAATGGGAGTTAGATTTAAAAACCGGTTAGAAATGGGCAGCGATCTGAGGTGTGACCTTGGGAAGTACAGTTCATTTTAGCTGAGAAGGTAGATAAACTGCAAGGCTAGGGTCCGGAAGGGGTCATCTGCATGGGCCTGGGTGTGGCTGGGATGGTAGAATTTGCAGGAGAGGGGAACACTCCCAACTAGTTGTCCGTGTTCTTAAACATGACAACCAGGAGGTACCTAGCTGGCAATGACAAGGAGACATATATATGGTACAGTATAGTGTTTGAGAGGAGAGACTGGAATCAGAGGGCCTAGGTTTGAATCCTTCCTAGCTTGGTGACCTTGAGCACATTACTTACTTCATCTAGAATGTTTCTCATCCGAACAGTGAGGGTGATGGCAATTGAACTGAGAAGACTTGCTATGAGGATTGAAGGGGTACATGTGACAAATAGTACACAGAGTTTGCCAGGAAGATTGTTGTTCTTCACCTCTGATATTGTGAGGTCTTTTCATACAGCAAATTGGATGTAATAAGAATGAAAGAAATGATTTGTGTTTCAAGACCTGATAGTGGTCTTGCTTAGGAAAACGGAAAGTTGGTTTGTCATAGCAATAGTGAGATAATAGGGGGGAAGCAAAAGGTATAAAAAATGGTGCTGATGATAGGAAAAGAAAGCCATTACTTGGGCTAGAGTTGGAAGTAATGAAATGCTGCATTTTTCAGTGATGTATAGATTGTGCAGCTTTTCTTTGAAAGCTTTAAATCTTATTATTGAACTTTCTTCAGGGGAAGAAACCTTAGTTTGAAAAGGAAAGCCCTAATTTCCTTTCCCCATTGCACATGAGGGTTTTTGCCCACCTTTGCAATCAGCGGTGCTGACTGCTGTAGTTGTGAAATGTTGAAGCAGGAAGGTTAGCAGCTCTTGAGAGGGAAGGTCTGGTGTGGCTGTGGGGAAGAAGAGGTTGATACACTCACCCTGTACCACTCGGCTGTGCACCTTTGCCCAAGACGTAAACACACGGAGGGATGAGTAGGACAGTTGAGCAGCTGAAATGAAATGTTCCCTCAGTGGAGTCAGGATTAGTTCTGGCCAGAAGGTTGAGCATGTAGCAGTGTGTGGATTGGGAAATAATGATTTTCACAGGATGCAGTAAAAGCGGATGGTGTAAAAGGGCAGCAGTGGAAAATGTCTTGTTCATTCAGCGAACACTTCCTTGAGGGCTTCCATGTGCTAGGCACATAAAAGGTGAATAAGATGCCCATCATTATCCTCCATCTGAAGGAGGCGTGTAAACAGGTAAATTCAGAGTAGAGGTTGGTGACTTTGAATTTGAGGAAAAGAAGAAATAGATTAAACTGATATTTGAAGAAGGTTGAGGAAGGAATTGCAGAATGAGGACAAGAATCTCTCAGGAGCTCAGTGTTCTTATTGGAGTTATTTCCTTGGGGCATAAGTTCCAGGTGTTTTTCTAAAATGTCCTAGAGGCCAGGCAGACTGCTTCTCGTATCTGAATGACTTAATCACTGACTTGGGTTTGTGTTGTTTCCTTAGGACGCTGCGCCATGGACATTCTGGCCCTGGGAGAGTACACCACCACAGACTATGCCTGGTTAGAAGAGTCCCCTTTTGAGGACGATAGTGTCTTTGCTTCTGAATTTATGCCCAATGATTATGTTCGTGTGACTCAACTCTTCTGTGATGGGGTGGTAAGTAGATTAGTTAACTTTTTGTTTTTAATATTACATCTTCTTAAAGGTTTTTACTGTAAGGTTTTAAAAAATCGAGTAGAGTGGAAATCATATAACATGATTTCAGGTGTACAACATGATTTGATATATGTGAAATCACCTAGTTAACATTCATCAACACATATAGTTAAAATTGTTTTCTTGTGATGAGAATTTTTGAGATTTACCTCTTAAAGATTTTTGATTTAGAGCTATCTGAGTATAGGTGTTTTGTGCTACGTGAGTTTTTACGGAGAGCTACACATGCTTTAGAAGAGGTGATTTCAGAAGGGAGAGTAACGCAGCGCCTCAGCAGCAAGAAGGTGCAGTGCCAGAGCATGAGTGATGGAAGGTGTTTCTGCCTGAGTTTAAAGAGCTCTCAGGGA
This sequence comes from Myotis davidii, assembly GCF_000327345.1. Classification (NCBI taxonomy): domain Eukaryota; kingdom Metazoa; phylum Chordata; class Mammalia; order Chiroptera; family Vespertilionidae; genus Myotis; species Myotis davidii. Next base: position 625,352 of record NW_006298519.1, read on the forward strand.
AACACCAGGAAAAGGCCTAGCGACAAGATGCTGCATTCAAAGTGTATAAATAAATGTGCACTTTTTTAGTTCAGTGCTAATAATCTTTACATTAAAAATCAAGAGCCATGCTTTTGAATCCTATCAGATATAAATCAAATGTGGGTTTTTGTGTGTGTTTGTGTTTTTTGTTTTTTTTTTAGGGTAGGCAGTATAAAGATTATGCCGAAAGTGAGAGAAACTTAGGTGAGTACACTGGTATTTTAACTAATTTGTTAAAAGACTATCACATGAAGTTCATCCTTTCACATTAATATAACAGACTTACGTAGCTCTTAAAAAATTATTTTTTTAAAGTAACAATTTGCTCAAGAGCTTTTCTTTCTTTATTTTTATATGTTTTTATTATTGATTTTAGAGAGGAAGGAAGAGGGAGAGAGAGATAGAAACATCAATGATAGGAGAGAATCATTGATTGGCTGCCTTCTGCACAACCCCTCCTGGGGACCGAGCCCGAAACCCAGGCATGTGCCTTTGACTGGAATCAAACCCAGGACCCTTCTGTCCTCAGGCTGATGCTCTGTCCACTGAGCCAAACCAGCTAGGGCTAAAAATTTATTCTTTCTAGTCTTTTTCATTAGAAACAAAACCTTTTTTTAAAATAGAGTTTTAGCTCTCTTGAATATTCTTAATATCTAACAGGTTGAAATATTTTATCCATTCATTTCTTACTTTCCCATAATCTGTTTTTGCTTTTTCCTATTAACACTGTTGATTGATTCCAAAATGGGGCACAAAATATTAATTTAAACAATTTTTAAATTAAGAATTCGACATCTGCAATATGTGGTGTACTAAACCAGTTTCTATCCTGCGAGATTACTGTGATGCCATTAAAATACACATCTTCTGGCCACTTCTGTTTCAACATCAACACAGTTCCATAATATCACGGCTGTACCCCTGTGTGGAGGCCACGTAAGTTACTACATTATTCATTTTGTATAAACAGTGGTAAACACATTGGCCAATATTGAGGAATGCCAACCAAGTACAGTGGAAGGCTATGTCCCATGCTTGTATACTATTCAGTTGTATTCTTGTTTAGTAGAGTGGAAAAGGTTAGTACTTGGGATTTGGATATGAATGAATAATCATGATAATATATATAATGAATGAAATTCTGAAGAGCATTAGATGCTAAATTTGAAACTAAGGAAAATTATATGAATTTTTATAAATATCAGCATTGTATACAAGAAAAGGTATAATATTTTATCCACTTAAACTTACTGTTACTTAGAGCGAAGGAACAGAACTTGAAGGAGTGACATGCAGTTAAATGTAAACTTTAATACACAAGAACCTAATTTTTAAAAAATAAATTTTTCTTTAAGCAGTTCTCATACTTCTGAGATAAGTTTGAAGGAATTGCAACATCTTGAGTTGATGGAAGATATTGTGGATCTGGCGAAGAAAGTTATGGTAAGTGGTGGAATATGGCTTTGTCCTTCTCTATTTAAAGATTATGAGTATATGGTGTCGGGCTGTGTGACTAATTTATAATGGTTAGGAGGTTTCGGTTCTGATTAACCTGAGATGGTGCTGCCGTCCATAAGTCTGTGCTATGTATTTGAGAAGTCAGGCAGACAGCATTTTTGTGGTTCTGACAGGACATTTTGAGAACCAGGATACTCTCTGTTACTAAGGAGAGTATAGAAATTGGAATTTGTCACAAATGAAAGTTTACTCTTCATTCACAGAAACTGTTGTCCCAGGTTCTGAAAGTGAGGGGTTCCGTTTTCTGACTTAAAATCACGCCACTGCCACCACCACCAGCACCGCAAATATTTTTCCGTTTGTGTCATATTTGAGCAGGTGTCCTTGTACTGCACTGAGGGTTGTTTTTTTTTTCATTGAGAGCCATTTGATAATTTTTCTTACTTCAGTTGATTATGGAACCAACTGGTTTTTTTTTAAATTCCTTATTGTTGAAAGTATTAACCAAATGTTTTTCTTGGTATTATTCTCATTGCATACTTAAATTTAGAAAGGCCATTTGATGTTTATTTTCTGTTGCTAATCCTTTGCAGTAACTTATATCAGCCAATGTATTCTTATAAAAATACAGGTATAATTAACTTTAAAATTCATATATCTAGAAGTGACACTAAGTCTTTTTATCATTAGAACCCAATGTGAGACTATTTCTGAATTCTTGTTTTAGGATCCTTAAGCGGTAAATTGAGCATGAAAGTGCTTGTGGAAAGTGGACTACAATGTATTCCTAAAATGTAGGACTTTATTGTTCATTGGAAAATTCATGTGTAATTGACCAAATAAAGATGAAAAATGTGTTTTATGTTCTTTTTTTGCAGAACGATTCCTTCTTTATTGGAGGCTTACTGAGAATTGGTTATAAAATAGAAAACGTAAGTGTTAAACACAGGAACCCAACACAGCCACTGTGAGTCAATGCAGTTGCTGCTTGTTGCCCACGTCTGGGTCTACATAGTCAACACTTAATGTGTAGTGTGTGGTGGTTTTGATTTCTATGTTTTGCTTAAGCGCTCTCCTTATTCTAGGTGATTTACATAATTTTCATTTCCCCCCAAATTATGCCTAGTATAATTTTGAACCTCTTTTACAAGTTGATTCTTTTTTCTCTTTTAGATTATTTACCTGGCATATATTCTCCCAAATGAAATTATTAGGTCCCTGGTATGAACATGTTTTGCTATATCATTACTAGATAATCGTCACATACGATAGTAAACCAATTTTTAGTGCTATTGATAATATAAACTTCTACACGTTTCCCTTAAGCCTAGCATCTGCACCGATAACTCCACTATTTAATTTCTGAAGTCATTTCAGACACTACAAGTACAAATGAAAGTTCTGTGAACATTATTGCACTGAGTGCTCATTTGCCCAGCTACACCCTCTTGTTTATCTCCTATTCTTCTGTTTGCCACAGACCATTTAAAAGCCATAATCCCTTTGGTGAACCTTAATCTATACCTTTAAACTTAAGACAAGGATGGAAGTCCTAATTTAGATGAGATCTGAGACGCCTGGTTCATCTCATCTTATTAAACTCTTCTGCTACCCAGGGTCATCTCGGGCTGGGCAGTAGGCCTCATCTGTCAGGTCTAATCATTGCAAAAGCATCTTGAGCTCTGCGGGTGGCCCAAGGTGGTCTGAAATGTAACATACACCAGTCTATGGTGTCTGTTAACTTGTATGTTGGGGTCCAGCTATTCTAGTTCTGTGCTAGAGTAATGAAAATATGAGGTTACAAGTTTTATATTAAGAATCAGAAATACTATATAACATAAATATATAATGCCACATGTGAATTTAGAATTAATACCAAAATCACATTCTACATCCCTCTTTTTGAAACAGAATATATTGGCAATGGAAGAAGCTTTGAATTGGGTGAAATACACAGGCGATGTAACAATTCTATCTAAATTAGGAGAAGTTGACAATTGTTGGCCTATGTTAAGTATTTTCTTTACTGAATGTAAGTATAAATGCTTTAGATTGTTATTTGACTCAGTTTTTAAAGGTATTAGTTGGGAAAATGGAATGTGTAGTAATTTATCTTAGGATTAAAAAAAAATGTTTTTCTTTGAGTAAGGGAAAAGCCTGCATACAAGAACTTTAACCTTGTAGTTAGTTTCATTCTGTATTTCCTGTCTTAATGATTTCTATGACATATTTTTTTGAATTTTTTAAAAATATGTTTTTATTGATTTTAGAGAGAGAGGAGCGGAGAGGGATAGAAACATTGATGAGAGAGTCATTGATTGGCTGCCTCCTGCATGCCCCCTACTGGCAATCGAGCCCACAACCCAGGCATGTGCCCTGACCAGAATCAAACTGGTGACCTCTTGGTTCATGGGTCAGTGCTCAAACACTGATACTTTAAAATTTTTTGCCAAATAGATGTCATAAGTTATCTATATAATACTCAAGGTATCCTATATAATAAAGAGCTAATATGCTAATTAGACCAGATGGCAGAATGACCCTCCAGAATGACCTTTCGGAACAACCATTGGGTGGGGCCGCAAGGCAGCCAGTGCTGCAAGGGCCGAGCCCCTTGCATGAATTTCATGCATCAGACCTCTAGTCCTATGTAATAAAAGCCTAATATGCTAAGTGTCTGGTTGTCCAGTCCTCCATTCAACCAATCAAAGCATAATATGCTAATAATATGTTAAGGCCACACAATCGCTTGCTGTGACATGCACTGACCACTAGGGGACAGACACTCCAACTGGTAGGTTAGCTTGCTGCTGGGGTCCGGCTGATCAGGACTGAGTGAGACAGGCCGTACACGCCCTGGAGCCCTCCCTCGATCCCTACCCAGCTAGCCAACCTCCTGCATCCCTCCCTGGCCCGATTGTGTACTGGTAGGGTCCCTCGGCCTGACCTGTGCCCTCTCACAATCTGGGCTGAGGGACATCCCCCTCCCCCAAGTGTACAAATTTTGTGCAGTGGGGCTCTAGTTATATATAATACCCAAAGAGACCACAACGGGGGCTCATTTACTAGGTGTACCAGTTAATAATTTAGATTTTGTAATCAAAGAAAACACGATAATTTCAAGAGAAACATCAAAAGTGCTGTATTCAAAGTAATGTCCATCACTAGCTACACATTTCCCCCATCTTTCAGATAATTTGTGGAGACCCTCCCAATAGAACTTTTCTTGTTTTGAGGCAAACTATTCAGAGACCCAATTTTCCACTTCTTTGTACATTTTGAAGTGCTGCTCAGAAAGTGCATGTGCCATCGATCGGAACAAGTGGTAATCTGAAGTAGCAAGATGACAAAACAGCATATATATCAAATTACATATATATCAACATATGTGTAACTCCATCTATTGAAAAAAAATCCGCATTATTAACCAGTACACCTAGTATAAGTGATGCTATAGCTGTCCTTCTGTCTCAGATTCATCTATTTGATTCATCACCTCCTATTCTGTCAGTAGAGACTCCAGAAGAGTCCAATATGCATTGGTGTAAAAATGAAAGTTTCAATAAAAGTCAGCAGCGTGCCAGCTGTAAATTAAGGGAAAAGGCTTCCTTACATTCATCTTGAGGGTTTTCTTCGCAAATGAGCAAGTGCTTACATAAATTAAAAGCAGCAGTCTCTTTGCATTTAAAGCCACTTACGGATGCCTTCAGTATCAGCAATGACAATACAGCATTATCATTCCATACTGGTGCTCACCCCTCCTTCCTGAATCTATCTCATTCACTAGCTTAACTCCTATTACCCTCCCCCACTGTCCTTGTCCATAGGTATAAGATTTTTGTCCAATCTCTTCCCACACCCCCACACTCCCTTCCCCCTGAGAATTGTCAATCCACTCCCTTTCTATGCCCCTGACTCTGTTATATTCACCAGTTTATTCTGTTCATCAGATTTTTTATTCTCTTGATTTTTAGATTCACTTGTATTTGTGAATCTAAAAATCTAGATACGTATTTGTCGTTCATAATTTTTATCTTTACCTTTTTCTTCTTCTTCCTCTTAAAAAAATACTCTTCAGCATTTCATATAATCCTGGTTTGGTGGTGATGAACTCCTTTAGCTTTTTCTTGTCTGTTAAGTTCTATATCTGACCTTCAATTCTAAATGTTAGCTTTGCTGGGTAGAGTATCTTGGTTGTATGTTCTTGCTATTCATCACTTTGAATATTTCTTGCCACTCCCTTCTGTCCTACATAGTTTCTGTTGAGAAATCAGCTGACAGTCCTATGGGTACTCCCTTGTAGGTAACTGACTGTTTTTCTCTTGCTGCTTTTAAGATTCTCTCTTTGTCTTTTGCCCTTGGCATTTTAATTATGATGTGTCTTGGTGTGGTCCTCTTTGGATTCCTTTTGTTTGGGGTTCTCTGCGCTTCCTGGGCTTGTAAGTCTATTTCTTTCACCAGGTAGGGGAAGTTTTCTGTAGTTATTTCTTCATATAGGTTTTCAATATCTTGCTCTCTCTCTTCTTTGGCACCCCTATAACTCGTATGCTGGTACACTTGAAGTTGTCCCAGAGGCTCCTTACACTTTTTGGATTCTTTTTTTGCTCTTCTGACTGGGTGTTTTTTGCTTTCCAATATTCCATATCATTGATTTTATTCTCAGAATCCTCTACTCTGTTGAATCCCTGTAAATTATTATTTTAGTTAATATGCTTAATTTCTGACTGGTCCTTTTTCATGTGTTTGAAATTCTCACTAAGAACTTTGAAAGTCTCACTAAGTCTCTTGAAGCTCTCATTAAGAGCTTTGATCAACCTTATAACTATTGTTTACCACCCAGCACGAGGTACCGAGAGATCTGCAGATTCCTCCTCTTGGTTTGGGGTTTGGAAGTACCCAGATGAGGCCCAGCTGTGAAGCAGTGTAGGCTGCTGTTGCAGGGTCTTAGGCCTTTTGGAAGCTTTGTAGTCCAAGAACTGCAGTTTGTTAGGTTTTAGGTTGCAAAATGACGGGCCATTCATATGCAAAAGTTGCTGCACACAGCTTGGGTGGGGTTGTAAGTTGTGTGGGGCCGGGTCTCAGGGAATCACCAGGGCGGAGCAAACAGCAATGGCTGCCAGTCAGCCCTTCCCCAGAGAGGTCTCGGGGTCTGTGTCCTGTGGCCCCGTGCAGGAACAATGATCACTGCAAGCACCTCTGAGAGAAAGCCGCCCTCGCGTTTGGGCCCGATGCCAGATAGTCCAGTTTCTCCCCATAAGAGTCTGGGTTCCCAGTGTCTCGCCTGGAACTGGAGTTCAGAGCAATCGGGAGCTTGTATCTCCCTCCCAATTGAAAAAAACAGCAGCGCACCCAGTTGCCAGCCCGTTTCAGGTGTGCCTCCGTACTTACGCACTTCTGCACCTCCTACCAGTCTCAGTGTGCTTTTTTCTTTCCTTCTAGTTGTATAGCTTCCACTCAATCAGCTTTCCTCTGGTTCTGGATGATATTTGTTTTGTCTTTTAGTTGGAGGTTTTTTTTTGTTTTTTAAAAAATATATTTTATTGATTTTTTACAGAGAGGAAGGGAGAGAGAGAGTTAGAAACATCGATCAGCTGCCTCCTGCACACTCCCCACTGGAGGTGCGCCCGCAACCCAGGCACATGCCCCTGACCAGAATCGAACCTGGGACCCTTCAATCCTCAGGCCGATGCTCTGTCCACTGAGCCAAACCGGTTTCGGCAAGTTGGAGTTTTGATGTGGTTGTGAGAGGCAGCAAGTACAGGTGCTTACCTATGCCGCCATCTTGGTTGTCTTGAAATCATCACTTTTAAAGCGTTTAAACTAGTGTTCACAAGTATCTTGAGTTGGAGCATCTTCAACTTCTCTCAAATGTTCTTCTTTTGTCACGAAATTCTACATTTTCAAGTGTAAAAATATCTATGATATTAATACCTCCAGGAAATTTGACATATGAAGTTTTGAAGCTTGCTGTCAATACAACAAAATAGCATACATATCAAATCGCATATAAACATGTGTAGCTCGATCTAGTGAAAAAAAAATCCACATTATTAACTGGTACACCTAGTATTCTCACTGGTATGAGAAATAAATAAGAGCTAAGATTATAATTTTCATTTCCCTGATGAATCTGTTATTATGTATATTAAAACTGCTTTATATTTCTTTTTTACTTTGTGGAATACTTTTCTCTAAAGCATTTGAATGTTTTTATAGTAGTTATAGGAATCTTACAACAAGGAATATTTGACTCTTCAGTAGATGATAATAAGAATTTGCCATCTCCAGTGAGGACAAATTTTGTACTGTTGATGTAAATGTTAGAGAAGATTAAGCTTAAACATGGGGCACCCGTGTTGCTCACTTTCGACTCTTTCTCTCTGTTCTCTCTTCTTTAAAACATCTCTGAAGGTAGCTGCTGTTATTCCTATTTTAGAAATGATCAAACTAAGACTTTGAGAGGTTAAGTGGTGTTTCTGTAGTCTAGTAAGTAGTGGAACCTAGATGAGAAGTCGGGTCTCTTAAATCTTAAAGCCCAGGTTTTCATTCTGTAATCTCAGTCTGTACCTTAGTGTTACTTTACTTCATTTGGTGATTTACCCAAATCCTTTCCTGAATCTTACATTTTAGGTACTCTTTTTGCCATTGAAATGAATGTTTGTCTAGAGGTGTAACTACATTTTTGTTGCAATAAAACTATTAACACCTTAAAAAAATCTTTTTATAGAACAGCTTAAAATACAGAAAATGAAGCCTGGTAAACTTTTAATGTAAATTTTGGTTATTATAGCATTTTAATTATTTTATTAAATTGATATAAGAATAGTCTTTCAAATAAAGTCTAATTTTAACATTTCATTCAGGAGAGTCAAATGTTGAATTAAGACACTTAAACTTTTAATTTGTTATATTAATTTAGAAAGTAGCTTTACAGGATTTTCTCATTTTTATTGAAATTGTGCCAGGTATATTACAGGTGCTCAGATATATTTGTTGAATTGACTTAAGTGTTTAGGCAGCCCATTTGGAATATGTTATGATGGGGCATTTGTTGTAATTACAGTTAGAACTGATATAATAATAAACAAGTATTTTCTTGATGTTAGAGATGTAATTGATTAGATTCATAGCATTAATGAATCTAATGTTACTTTTTTTAAATATACTACTTGATACATGTAAAAGATTACAACGAGTATGTTATTTAAAAGTATAATGAACTTTATGGATTCACCTAATCTAAGAATTAGAACATTAACAATACCATTTTAAAAAAATAAATGTCCTCTTCTCTCCTAAAAATAAAAAATAGACAAGTATCACATAACTAAAGTTGTAACAGAAAACTGCAATATACTTGACGAATTTAAAAGACAAACTTGTGCGGAGTGTATACAGGTGAGAATACATATTTACTTGTAAGTATATTGTAAGATTTGCTTGTTAGAACTTTTATTATCACTCAGAAAGTTCAGTAGAACTGCTACTTGATACTATAAAAATCAATAACATGTTTGAGGGAAATTTTAATAAATTTTGATTGGAATATTTATTTTTTTGGAAGAGGAAAATAGCGTGTTGAGAATTTCTAATGTTAGAGGTTTTTAAAAGAGTTAATAAAAATTAAAATTTGATTTTTTTAAATTAAAAGAGTTTTAATTAGTTGAGTAAATACGATTTTCTTTGGCAACAGTATTGAGATGTAATTCACATGCCATATAGAATTACTCATAAGAAAGATGATTTTAACCAATTTTTTTTAAAAAAAGGACTTAAAAATATTTAATGTTCTAGTTAATTCCCTAAAGTCATTGATGTGATCCAGTTTATTTTAGTGAATTTATTTTGAAGATTTGAGTGTTTAAAGTAAGTTTTAGTTATATCTGGAGCTTCTTTGATATCCTTTTGATTTCATTCTTCCTGACTTTGTTGCCTCTTTTTCTGGCAGTTAATATAATCATCATTGCCTATATGTGTTACTGAATTACATATTGTTTTGTAAGCACCCAGGTTTGTTGAACACTATCACATTTTCTAGCCTAAAATTAAAGTTCTACCTCGCATCTGTTTTTCCCGTCGTATGGCAGGCTTACTAAGTATATGTAAATGTGGGCCTGCAAGCTTGTTAGCAGTTACCTATGATGTGATGGTTTTGTTCACTTCTTGGTTTCCTTTAACAAAGTTAGCAATAAGTCCTTAGAGACAGGTTTCTTTAAATATACATACCAAAGTATTGAATGTTGCATTATCATTTTCTATATAAGTGACCCCCCTGGGTTATTTCTGATAGCAAAGATAGATAGGTAAGGGGGTTCTTAATTGTGTTTTGCAATTAACTGATGGATTTTCTTTCACGTTGGTTTCTCAGCAAGGAGAACTAATGAAAATGAAAGGAAATGAAGAGTTTTCCAAAGAAAGATTTGATCTAGCTATTATCTATTACAGCAGAGCCATTGAATATAGGTAAGAGTTAAACAGAACAATGAAATCCTTTTTATGTGGCAGAGCAACTTAGAATGCTAGTCAGGGGAAAGAAAAGATGAGGAGTTGGAGATTGTCTTCAGCTTGCTATGCGGAATAGAGGTTCTCACTCAGAGGCGCTGGGAGCAGTAGAGGTGGTCTGAGTGTATGAACTTCATCAGATAGTACCAGTCGGGCAAGTCTTGCAAAATTGTGAATTCCGTTCTGCCCACCTTCGTTTTCTTTCAAGCTGTCTAGACAGACTCATATGTTCTTCCTTATTTTCATTTTGCTTTCAACTAATTTCTCTCAATTTATTAACTGGTCACAAAGGGTTACTTACTAGTTCTTAAGATGTCACCCAGTTAAGGATTTTTGCTTTCTAAGAGGGAACTTTTAAAGAATAATAGTTGGGATTGTTGAGAATGCATGCGTTCCCTCCACCTCGTCTTCCCTTTGCTCAGCTGCTAGAATTTGGTAGCATTTTTGCAAGTGTGCCTCCCTCGGCATCTTAGCTGGTCCACCTAATATTGTAGCAGTGTTGGGGGGGTGCGCTGTTACTCTCTTACCTTGCCGGTCTCCACGGGGAACGAGCGGATCAGGGTAGCGTGGCACACCCGAGAGGCTGCTGCTTCGTTCTGAGGAGGCGGAGGAAAGGGAAGAAGTTCCACCACGTGTAGTCAGAGAAGACTAAAGAGGGCAGAATTTGAAGTGAAGCTCTTAAATTACTGTTAATTTACAGGCTTCTTTTGAGTTCTTTGTCAGTGTGTACAGTCCTAACTTAGATATGTAATTCTCTCCTGCACAGTTACAGCACACTTGTCATTCTAGCTTGTTAATGTGTCTCATGTGATCCTCACAACAGCTGTATGAGGTAGGCCGGAAAAGTGGGAATCTTTATTTTGAATATGGGGAAGTTGAGGATGATTTGAGCAGTTACTCAGGTAGAAAGTGAAGGAATCAGGACTTAGCCAGTTAGGACTTCAAACCCTATATTCTTTCTGCTCTGCCACACAGACGTAAAGGTTTTGAAATTTTTTTCATGCCTTAGGTTTTCTGTATGATTTTTGTTAGTTTCATATGTAATTTCCTTAACTGACCAAACATTATTTCTTTTAAAGTCCTGAAAACTACCATCTTTATGGTAACCGAGCTCTTTGTTTTCTTCGCACGGGACAGTTCAGGTAAGTTGGTTAGGGTTCCCTGATTATTATGCTAAACACCCATTTCTGTTTTGCAGGCATGCAAGAAAATCTTTCAGTAGTTCTTTGGCAGAAATAGTGAAATGGTTAAAAGAGGGCTCTGTAAGCGATCTATATAACAACCACAGTAACAGTGGTCATTCTGATTGAGTGGGTAACATGTTATACATTATTTTAAGTACTTTTCTTATGTTACTTAATTCTCACAACACCCTAAATAGGTAGGTAATGTTTTTCTCCACATTTACATTTGGACAAACTCAGACTATTAGTAAGTAGTGATGCCACGATTTAAACACGGGTCTTCTCTGATGATATAAAAGTCTGTGTTTATAACACTTACATTAAATTACATCCTTTTGCTCTATTAATTAATCTGTAAAGTTCTGGAAGAAGTTGTGCTTGTTTCCTCTACCCTGGTATAGCATAATTTAGTAAGTGTTCATAAGTGAAAAGGAAAAGAAATATAATGGTTTAACTATGAGAGTGAAATATAGTGAATTTTTAGTTCCTAATGTCAAACTTAGCTTTTATTTATTGAGAAAGATAGTTGACACTATGCTATGATTTTGTTGTTCCTCAGTTTAAAAACCTTAGGACATAAATTATAATAAGCATAAATTATAAGCATTACTCTTGAGCAGGGTAAGCGGTTCCATTTAATTACGTCCTGTCTTACAGTAAAGGTTTAGGTGATCTTCAAAAATATAGTCACTCAGCCCGGCCGGTGTGCTCATTGGTTTGATTCCTAGTCAGGGTACATGCCCAGGTTATGGGCTTGATCCCCACTAGGGGGCGTGCAGAAGGTAGCCAGTCAATGATTCTCTCATCATTGATGTTTCTGTATCTCCCTCCCTTTCCTTTCCTCTCTGAAATAAATTAAAAAAAATATTTTAAAAAATGAATACATCCATTCAGTAGAAGAATATAAAAACAAAGCATACTGAAGAAGCAGGTTAGAGCCTAGGATCATCATAATAAAGTGGCATAGGCAGGCGGTCCTGCTTATTATTTGTGTCTGACCTTTCAACAGAAAGGTCAAAATAAAAAGAAAATTTGACAAGTGACATAACTCTCTCTGTCCATGAAGAAAGCGGGCACCAATTGCTTAGGTGAAACAGTGTTTTTCTGGAGTTTGTGGCTTACAGGTGCTACAAGTTGAGCGATGAGCAGAGGAGAACCTCAGCAATATTCTGTTCATCGGAAAAGCTCCTGGAAAGTGCTGTCTGGAGTTTCCTAGTTTCTGTTACTTTTTCTCAAGAAAGCAGAGTCAGTGTCAGTTGTTTCTCAGTGAAAGCCCTTATCTTGGGATGTGGGAGGGCGGGAGTGGGGAAGAAGTATATTCCAAGTTTGTAGCTTTAAAAATAACATGTTTTTCTTTTATCGTGAACAGAAAACATTCTCATGGTAGAAAATTTGGAAAATACAAGAGTTTAAAAAGAAGAAAATAAAAATCACCAGTAATCCAACCACCTTGGAGAATATCGCTGTATTATGTTATGAGGCTTTTAGATGGCTTAAGCCGTGGATAAGCCGGGCTGTCTAGACTAGAGGAATGGATGGGCTTGGCACAGTCTTCCATCACTACCACTGTCCTCAACTGTTCTGACAAGGAATGAGCTGCAAATGCCATTAGATTATTGCCTCTGGCTAGGTCCAGAATTGCAGATATCCCATGCTGTTTGAAGGTGAATCTTAATGTTTTCAACATGAATAGGTTAGCAATGTGGCTGGCCGCCTGTGAAAATGGAGGTGCCTGATCTGAAACATTGAGTGGGTGGAAGGTCATTCACTCTGCAGGGGGGAGCTGTGGGAGCTGAGAGGCAGACCAGGGGATTCTGCCCTCTTCCTGAGTGTCAGATGCTACACTCAGGGAGGATTCTCCTAAAACGCGGCTGCAAAGGAGGTGCATCAGAGTACACATACAGAAGCCAGGTAGCCTGGTGAGGTCAAGGTCAAGAGCAGGGCTGTGCATCTGCCTGTGCTCCTTCCTGGTAGTCTAGCTTGAGGTTCAGCACCATTGAGGTTTTCACTGGAAGGAGGTCAGCAGCAGTCTCTTAATCACCAGTGTGCTTCGGGTGCCTCTTTAATGGCAGAGCCCTCACGCCGCCCTGGTTTTGCTGGTGTTCCCCACCTCGCACGTTCTTTACGCGACTGGCTCAGTAAAGTAGGCATGATGTTTTCTGAATCCATAGTACATACAGCTCCTGATCAGAGAGTAGATGATGTGGCTTCAGAAAAGAACATGCTGCCAGAAGTGCCATTGACATAGGACACCTGTCCTTTATCTGAGTTTCTGAGGTTGAGATGTTTTGAAGCTCTTGCGTGTTGGGGTTGGTAGATGTGTCGTGGGAATCTGGCTGAGCAGCTCCAGAGACAGATGGGGGTGAAGCATCCCCCCTTGGGCACTGTTCTGAGCACTTTACACACGTTGACTCACAACACCCTCATGCCTGTGAGTGGTGGGTCTTTGTAGATGAGGGGCCTAGGAAGGTTGAGCAAAGTGTCCTGGGACACTAGGGGGATGTGATGGAGCCAGAGTTTGAACCCAGGCAGCCTGGACGTAGAGTCTCTAGTAATCGCCACAGAGAGGTGGTGATAGAGCCAGAGGGCAATGTGAAAGGCGGGGAAAAAAGAAATGGTCCAAATGGCCAGTGAATACGACCATCCTTACAGGACATGCAGGCTAAAAAGTATGAGTCTTTTTTTCCGTATCTGTCAGATTGGCAAAAGTGTAAAAAACTCATTATACCAAGTGTATGAGAGGATGTGGAATGAAGGGAACTTGCATACCCGCTGGAGAAAGTGTAAATTGGTGCCACCACGTTGGAGAGCAGGTTGGCAAGCTGAAGAACATGCGCCCTCTGCAGCCCCCGCCAAACTCGCAGCTGTGTACCAAGAAGAGACGTGCAAGGCTTCATTATAGCATTGTTTGTAAACGTAAAGAATGGGAGCAGCCTAATGTCCATCAGTAGGAATGGATAAATCAGTAATGGTATATGGTATATTCATACAATGGAAACCTGTGCAATTGGTAAAATGAATACAACGCTGAGTGAAAATGCAAGTTGCAGAAATGATTTTAATGGTCTCATACTGTTTATATGTTTAAAAACATGCAAAATGATATGCATCTCCATAATTACTATGTGTTAAAAATGTTTTAAAATGCATGGGCACTTTAAAACCAGGGGAGTGGCTGTCTTGTGGGAGGAAGGGAGGAAGCGAGGGAGGGAACAAGGTTGGAGATGGGAGAGTGGTACCCGGGATGTCCACTGTGACAGACTTCTGCCAAAAGATCTGAAGCAAACGGCAAAACGTTAAGATCTTGCTCAGCTGGTATGTGGCGTGCATTATGTTAATGTTACTTACTTTTATGTGTACCTGAAATATTTGCTAAACAATACAGTGCAATTAAAAATGTGCATGTTAAGATGAAAAAGAAAAACAAAAACAGTGATCACTGAACAGCAAGGATGAAACAAGTGAAAAAGAACCTTGAAAGGAGAGAAATGTAAGGAAGACCAAGGGCAGGGAACCCGAGGTGAGGGAAGTGCATTCTGAAAGGGTCAACATGGCGGAGGCAGTGGTGGTTTTAAATGCCAGTCCCACAGTGTGTAAGTAGACCAGCACTTTGGGAGCCAGGCAGAACCCTTATCACACCTCCAGGTCTGTGGCGGTTGCAGGAGGTTGTACTTGGGAATGTGGGGAATGTGCCGCCTCCTGTCACAGCTTGTCCCTGCCAAGTCCTGTAGCCAGAGGGATGTGTGCCGTGTGTCCCAGAACCCGTGGCTTGGATGACGTGTCCTTTTATTCTAGTCTTCTGGAAGTTCACGTTTCAAATACAACTTGGTAGTTAAAGGGCATTTTAGAGTGGTAGTTGTAACTGAAGTCATTTGAAATTTTCAGTTTAGTTACCCATCATATAACATAAGTCTATTAATTAGAACCCAGCTTGTGAAATAGTGGGCAGATAGAGTTTAAATGACCGCTCTCATCTGTATTTCTCTGAGGCCAGAGGTATAAATTAACTCAATTGTATGTTCTGAAATTTTTTTTCTTTTTTGGTAAGAGAACATTTATTTGGTAAATCACAGAAGTAGAAGAATTAATTCCTAGAAGAAATGGGCTTAGAAAACAAGTAGCCCTGGTTGGTTTGGCTCAGTGGATAGAGCATCGGCCTACGGACTAAAGGGTCTGGGCTTCGGTTTCAGTCAAGGGCACATACCTCGGTTGTAGGCGGAAATAGAGTTGAAGGGCCCTTGGAGCTTGGGAGTGAGGAAGCTAATGGTTAAGTGCCTGAGGGGGTGGAGGAGAGGGAAGAGTAAAGGAGAGGGAGAACACCTGGTCTGAGATTTTAAAAAATCCTAGTGTGTGGGAGGAGCTTAGTGCCAGTTTTGGTTTGTCAACTTATTTCTCTTACCTGTGTGGTCTCTTTAGTTTCACTTACTAGCTGCTGAATTTGCTTTTGGAGAAAACAGTTGTTTTCTCAGCCTTCCTTGGAGTGCACCCACTTATAAAAAGCAGTTACAGATGCAGGTTGGGAAAAGTTAAGAATACAAAAGAATAAACTGAAAACTTTTGCCCAACTCAGACCCTTGCCCTGATTCCTCTCTGTAGATCCTTGTGTGTTTCTTTCATATTTTATACAAGCACTTACTAAGTTGAATCCAACGAAGTTGCCATTTTTATAAGTCAATATAGGTGGTTTCGTTTGGTTCAGTGTAAAGTATGTATATGTGTTTTTCTTTAAAAAAAAAAACAGCATACTATATACCCTGTGTACATCTTGCTTCTTTATACAGCACTTCAGTCTTGGAGCTTGTTCTATGTTGGTGTACACAAAGGTCTACTCTTGTTCTTTTTCATGGCTGCATAGTCCTTCACTCAATGCATCACATATGTTTTAGTTTGTATTAAAATACAGATTTCTTCCAGTTTTAAAAAATTACATATAGCTCTATAATGATTATCCTTTTACAAAAGTTCTACATGCAGGTGCAAGTATATCTGTAGGATAAATTCCTGATAAATTTTTTCTACTTGAATGAAACAGCATCGATAATTTTAATTCCAGACACTAACTTTTGATTTAAAAAATGTTTATTTGGCCAATGGTATTAGTCACTGTATATGTGGCAGTGACCGACCATTGTTACATCTGAGTCCTGCTTTTGTTGCATTGTAAGAGCGAGAACCTTGGCGAGTATGCTTATTATCTATATACAGTGGGGCCTTGACTTACGAGTTTAATTCGTTCTGTGGTGGAGCTCATAACTCAAATTACTCGTATGTCAAATCAAAAAGTGAACGAGTGAGACACGTGATGCTGGGCTGATGTGGCGTTCACTGTGATGTTCGCTGCACCAACTAGCGGTGGGGTATCTAAAGCTGGCTCGTAACCTGAATTTTAGCTCACAACTCAAAGCAAAAAATCGGCTGAGAGACGGCTTGTATCTCAAAAAACTCGTTAATCGGGACACTCGTAAGTCAAGGCCCCACTGTATATAAAAGCCTAAGTGACCTTTACTACCAGAGGACCGGCCGGTAGCTATGATGCACACTGACCACAGGGGGGCAGATGCTCAATGCAGGAGCTTCCTCCTGGTGTCAGTGTTCCCTCCCCCCCCGGCCAGCTGGCCCCAATTGGCCCTGATCACCAGCCACGCCAAGGGACCCCACCCATGCACGAATTTGTGCACTGGCCTCTAGTAATAAATATAAACTATAATGTAGTAAACATTCAACAGATGTTACTGGGTTCCATTTATAAATAGGTCAGAAATGAACAAAAACAGACATTGTCCCTGTGTTCTAGACCAGCGGTCGCCAACCAGTAGTTTGTGGACCACTGGTGGTCCGTGAGGTCCGAAAGGTTGGCGACTGCTGTTCTAGACAATGGGCAGGCAGTGTGAAGGCCTGTGGTGGAAGGGACATGTTGCATTCATGGGATTAATAGTGCGCCCACTGGCCTGAATACAGGGAAGGGGGAGAGAGGTGGCCTTGTAGGCTACGTTAAAGCTGTCAGCCTTTAAAAGAAGAGAGAAGGACTGAGCTGAGAGGAGTTGCATGAGTAGTACCTTAAAGAGGCCAGTCTGGCTACAGTGGGCGAGTGTGGAGGGGATGCAGTGTGATGTGGATTAGGAGGCTGTTGCAATGTTCCAGGTGAGAGGTGGTGGCTCAGAGGGGAATGTCAGTGGGAATGCAGAAGTGGGAGGGTTTGAAATATTTTGGAGATAAAATCAAGTGGCTTATAATTTGGTGTTTGGAAGTATTCTGAGATTCTGCTTCAGCAGCTTCATGGGTTATAGGCCCACTCCCTGACACTGGGGTCACTGGAAGAGAGAAATTTGACTTCACTCTTGAACATACTGTGTTGAAGTGCCCTTGAAGGATCCAAATTGGAATGTTGTACCGACAATGAGATACATGGGTCTCGACTCAAAAGGAGCGGTTAGGAGAGAAGTGTTGGGATAGTTAACGTCAGGGGCTTGTGGATGTGGGTGAGATGGTTCAGGGAAGTGGTCTCATCATATACTGCACATTGGAATCTCTTGAGTGTTGAAGAAATAACCCCTCCCCCAGATTCGCCTTAATTGGGTGTTGGGCTTCTAGAAGCCCCCCAGGTAGTACTGATGTGCAGCCAAGACAGACCCACTCCTGGAGAACATGAGCTGAGATTAGGAGAGGGGCTAGGACTGAGCCTGGAGGCACACAAGCAGAGGCCAGTTAGGGGAGGATGAACCTGCCAAGAGACTGTTCTGCTGCCAGAGAGGTGGCAGGGAATCTCTGTGCTTTCAAGGAGATAAGTGTGGCCAGCAGTGCCTGTTGCTGCTGAGAATTTGGATTTAGGAATGTGGACGTGGTTTAGTTACCGGAGCGGGAGGTGGTAGTTGGAAGCTTGGAGCAGAAGCGGGGTTAGAGCAGATTGAAAAATGAGAGGGAGGAATTGGAGACAGCATAGGCAGCTGTTGGAGGTATTTGGGGAGAGGCAGTGAGGAGCAGAAAAGGTGTGCAATTGTATTAGGATGTTTTGGCAAAAAATAACAGAAAACTCCGACTCAACTGGTTTAAATGGTGAAGAAAAGTTACCTTATTCAGAGTTCCAGAAGAGGGAGTTCCAACAGTGTCATCAGAGACCGAGGCTTTTCCCAGCCCACTGTGTGACCTGGACCTCCGACTGCCATCGCAGGATGTCAGATGCTACTGTAATTCAGACATCAAACCAGATAGTACAGTCTCCAGCAGAAGAATAATGCCGACGTAGTCTTTAAAAAAAATACACATACTGAAAAGTGTACAATTCCTAAGTGTATAGGTTGTATTTGCAGAAACCAAACAACCGTAACTAGTGCCCAGATCACCACCTCAATACCCAGAAGCCCCCTTGCTCCTACTCACTACCCACCACCTCCTCCAGGATAACTGCTATTCTGACTTCCAGAACCATTGGTTATTTTTGCTTGTTTTTGTGCAATATAAACAATCATAGTACGTATATAGTATGTGCTCTTTTATGTTTGGCTTTCAACATTGTTTTTGAGATCCATATTGTAGCATGTAAAGTTGTAAAGTGTTCATCTATTGCATGAATATACCACATTTTATCCATTCTGTTGTTGATGGGCATTTGGGTCTTATAGGTGGTGTCATTGTGAACATATGTACTCATTTCTGTTGAGTGTATAATTAGGGGCAGGGTATCCTTATATTTAGCTTTAGTACAAAATTTCCAATGTGGTTGTGTGATTTTACACTTCTACCAGCAGCATATGAGAGTTTCAATTCCATGTCTTTGCTAATACTATTTTGTGTCATTCCATTTGGACATTCTGGTGGGTGTGTAATGATGTAGTGCTGTGATTTTAGTTTGCATTTCCTTAAGTTGGTTAATGATATTTAAGTTGAGCATCTTTCCATTTGCTTATTGACTATTTGGATTTTCTCTTTTGTGAAATGCCTGTTTGGATTTTGAGTTGAATGTCTTATTAGTAGTTTATTTTTTTAAAATTTTGGATATGAGTCATTGTCAGATATTTAAATTACAAATATTTTCTCTCTGGCTTGCCTTTTTACTCTTGTTTTCTTTTCACAAACAGAAGTTACTAATTTTAATATAGTAAGTTAGCCAGTTGTTTCCTTTATGGTAAGCATTTTTGTGATTTGTTTTTAATCTCTGCTAGCACACATGTCACCAGAATGTTCTGTTTCTAATAAAATCTCGACTGTTTAACTTTGGAATTTAGATTTATAGTCCATCCGCAGGTGGTTTCTGTATGTAGTGTGAGATGGGGTTCATATGTGAATGTCCCGTTGACACAACACCGTTTCTTAAGAGTACCTTTTCTCCATGTCTTGTGATGTTACCTTTGTCATATAGATCAGGTGACTATGTAGGTAAGGGTCTGTTTCTGATTTCTATATCCCATTCTGTTGATCATCAGTGCATCTATCTTTAGATAGCATTTTCTTTAAAAAAATATATAGCCTTTTAGTGGGTATTGTTATGTGGTAATATGTTACCTTGTTTTTTCCTTGTAATCTCTTTTTAAGAGTGATGATTTCCCTCAGGTCTCATTGGCCAACACTGAGTCACATGACTACCCCTAAGCCAATCAGTGGAAAGGAGAGCAGCTGTTGCCATGATTTGCTTTAACTAATTAGGACTTGCCTCTGAATCTTTTTTTTTTTTT